>NW_027187246.1:766863-796752 GCF_028583685.1 Petaurus breviceps papuanus
CTCTCTCTCTCTCTCTCTCTCTCTCTCTCTCTCTCTCTCTCTGTCTCCTTCCCTTTCTCCCCTCTCTCCCCCTCCTTTCTCTCTCTCTCTCTTCCTTCCTTCCTTCCTTCCTTCCTTCCTTCCTTCCTTCCTTCCTTCCTTCCTTCCTTCCTTCCTTCCTTCCTTCTTTCCTTCTTTCCTTCCTTCTTTGTTCTCTCTCATAAATTTGGAAATAGAAGGCATGGGAGATTGGCATGATATGTGTCTCAGGCAGGGGTGTGCTGGAGCCAACTTGTACCAACTTAAGAGAGCTGATTGTTAAATATTCAGTGTGAGTATGTACATCTTAGAAATCAGAAAACTCTACAAATCACAGCTTGATTTATTTTTTGTTGATTGTCCAAACTTAAGAAAATGGTTGGAAATGCTAATGCAAAATAAATTTAAATTAAAAGTGTGCTGTGTGTATACACACATATGTATGTATGTATACATACATACATATACATATACATATACACATTTATTTCTTCCTGCCCTGAACTATTTGTTAAACTTTTACCACCTAGTTGGGGCTGTCATGAAAATTGCTCTTTGAAAAATTCTTGGTATTACCTTGTTTACTTGTCATTTGCCATTTTTAACTTAAAGTGCAGGCTTAATAAAACATTTCAGTTAATTGAGGATTATGGTAGTTGGTTTCTAATTATTTGAAATTTTCAAAGTATTTTCCATTATATTTTAAATTATATCTTGAGATATCCTAGTGTAAATTCATCATTTTTGCTGTCAACGTACAGCAAAAGTAACTTGGGAATGACCTGATGATAGCAGTTAGATACAAGGCCTCGTTTTACACCTTTTACAAGGGCTGGTTCTACACCTTTGACTCTGGGGAATTATACAGGAGATTTAAATGAGAGAAATGGGCTCTAGAAGCAGCTCAAGACTGTGGTCAAATTGCAAGAAGATCTAGTACTGCTAGGATGGGCGGACTGTGACAAAGCACAACCCAGATGACAGTATTGGAAGAGTAGTTGAAGACATTTTCAAAAGATGAGTGGTTGAAGACTTATTTTAGAATTGAATCATAGAATGTTAGAGCTAGAAGGGACCTTAAAAGACATCGAGTCAAATGACTTCATTTTCTAGAGATAACTTGGAGGCAAAGAGAGGGGAAGAGACTTGTCCGATGTCATACAGGTAACAGAGACAGATGCAGAATTCAAATTCAGGACTTCTTTCCCTTATGGCATGTATAGTACTCTTCGATTTAATTTATTTAAAGGATCGATGGTTTCTTCCATATGGTACTCATGCCCTAATTGTGGATTATAAACACCCTTCTTTAAGATTTTTCTTAATATAGAGCCTTTGTGAGCTGTTGTGTCCTCTCCTACTTCACACTGTTAGCACCTACCCTTTGATATTGCCTTTCATCTATCCTGTAGATATCTTGCATGTACATAATTTTTATATTGGCTCCTCATTTTAGAATGTGAGCTTTAGTACAGGAACTGTGTTTTTGTCTCTAAAAAAAAAATCTCTAGCAGTTAACACGGTGTCTGCCTCATGGTAATTGACTGATAAATGTTTGTTGACTTGCTATTCGACTGGCCAAAAAAATTCCCCATCCTGTGGCCAATTTGCTAATTTGAATTTCCCTGTACTAGTCCTTAGATGACAAGCTAACAGTTCATTACCAGGCCTATATCTAATCCTTTTTAGCTTTCTGGACCTTCTAGAGCCTGAATTTGCCTGGCACAACTTTTAAGAATTCAAGTTCATCTCCACACCATAAGGAGACATATTAGACTAAGTTTGGAACAAGATTTGACTCCTTATACAATATAGTTCTGTTGTGATGTAATGGTTGGCTTCTAAATCACAAACTTAAATGAAAGGAGGAGCTATAACCTCTTTTGGAATTTGCTTTTAATTTAAAATACTATTAAATAAAGCCGTTCATAAATTATAGTAGTTCATCTCATTTAAATATTTTCTCCTTTTTGTAATTGAAGAATACATATTTACTTTTTATGGAACCTAATTATTTGGCGTGGTTATTTTAAAGTTTATGTGACAACAACAATTTTATCATTAGAGGGAAAATCTTTCTGAATTATTTTAGGCAATTTCCTTGATGCTCAATTTTCTGGTGATTAAAATATGATTAAATTGTTTAGGTACTTCTGTTTCATAAGTAATTGCTTATCAATAAGAAATTCTTGTTAGTTTGCTAAAGACTGGATTTAGTTGATTTAGGGCATTTAACAAATTATCTTATATAATTCCCTACATAATTACACATTCCTGTGTTATTCTTTTACTATGAGAAGTGAGTTCATGCTCTTACCTATGTGGTTATTTTTTAAATGTTAGAGTTCATATAAATGGCATGAGGATTTTAAGATCATCTATTTGTCCATTAGTTTTGAACATGCATGATTAATTCAACTCCATTTAATTCAATTCAGTTTAATAAGTATTTCTTAATTGCTTGCTATGTGCCAGATGCTGGGGATACAAAGTAAATAAGAAAACAATGTCTACTTCCTGTCTTACAACTCTTCCTTGCCTAATCCATTTAAAAGTTGCCAAATTGGACTTTTTAAAAAAATCAATATTACTTTTCCCAATTAGATGAAAAAAATTTAACATTCTCTTTCAATTTTTGAGTTCCAAATTCTCTCCCTTACTCCTTCTCTGCCCACCTACCATGAGAAGGCAAGCAACTTGACAAAGGTTATACATGTGTAGTCATGTAAGACAAATTTCCATGAAAGTTATGCTGTGAAAGAAAACACAGACAAAAAAAAACTTTATAAAAATAAAGTTAAGAAAAATTATCTTCAATCTGCATTCAGGCTCCACCAGTTCTTTCTATGGAAATGGACAGCATCTTTCATCATAATTCCTTCAGAACTGTCTTGGATCATTGTATTGCTGAGAACAGCTAAGTCATTCGAGGTTGATCATTATATAATATTGCTGTTACTATGTACAATGTTCTTCTGGTCCTGCTCATTTTACTTTGCATCAGTTCATGTAAGCCTTTTCAGGTTTTTCTGAGAATATCTGGCTCATCCAAATCAGACTTCTTAAAAGCACAGGTATAACCATGTTACTTTCCTGCTCAAGAATCTTTAGTGGCTCCCTAGTGCCTCTGGGATAAAATAAAATCTCCCCTGTCTGCCATTTAAAGCCCTTCACAAATTGACCCCAACTTTTCACTTTAAACTGATCCCCCATTACTTCACCCAATAATCCAAGTTCCAACCAAACTGCTCTGCTTTCTGTTTCCTGTAAATGACATCCATATTCCATCCCTGTACTTTTCCACAGATTGGTCCCCATGTTTGCATGTACTCCTATCTTACCTCTGCCTTTTAGAATCCCGGAGGTCTTTCTTGAGCCTCTCCAAATTTTAGTACCCTACACTCAAATTACTTTGTATTTTCATCATATGTATTGATTTTTTCCATGTACATGTTTCCCTAGTCCTCTCCCTCTGCAGTAGAATATAATATGGTCCTTGAGGGCAGGTACTTAAATTTCAGGCTTAATTTTCTGTCTTTGTATCTTCAGTACTAAAAGAGTGTCTGGCAGATTATTGGTTCTTGAATACATATTTGATGAATGAATGAAGATTTGGAATAATTGATAGAAAGTAAAGAAGCAGAAAAGGAGAATGTATATATATATATAATATACATATATATTATAACTCAATAGTATAAATAATAATGACAGTAAAATATAGTTGAACTAAAATTAAATGAAATGACTAATTTTGGTTCTTGAGAATGAACAATGAAGCACACCTTAATTCTTTTCAGTAGAGAGGTGGTGAGCTTAAGAGGCTGAATATTACATACACTGTCAAAATGGATTCTTTCTTTTTCTTAACCATTTTGCAGACCAGAAACAATTAAAGTATAAAATGCAGTGCTTTTTGTATTGCAAAAAAAGGTGAGAGCAAAGTACTTTGGGCATATTCTATTTTTGAATAATTTTAATTGTTGAGTCTTTCCTGAGATGGAGCTGAAATCTGCCTCTCTGCAACTCCCACTCTTTTCTGCTTTGGAATCAAGGTGAATAAGCATAATTTATTTTTTACATGACAACCCATCAAATACTTTAAGTTATCTCTCATATAGTTCATTTTTTTCTCTTCTCCAGGCTTAACTTCTCTAGTCCTCTTGTACAGTATGATCTTAAGGACCTTTGCCTTCCTGGTCACTTGCCTTCATATATACTCCATATATACTTCATACATACATACTATTAATGTCCCTTCTAAAATGAGCAACTGCAAATTGAACACAATATTCTGCTTTGGTCTGACCAGGGTGTAGTAGAGTGGGATCATTATCCCTTTCACTTTGGAAGTTGTACTTCTAAAAATGCAGCCTAGGCTATTGTGACTATCATGTCACTTTCTAAACTCATATTGAGTTTACAGTCTACTAAACAACCCCAAATCTTTGATACCAAACCTTAAATTATAATGATGCCAGCTGACTCAGGCTAAAAAAAGTGTTTTCATGACATTCTTTGATTTTAGTTAATGCCATTCACAATGGATCATTGAACTTTTACTGGAAGGATAGGTTATGCTTGGTTACCAGTGATAGCCATGTCCTGTTCTACATGGAAACCTAATTTCCTTACAATGGAATGATCTCATTTCATCTTATCTTCTTATGTATTTTTATCAAGTAAAAAATTGAAATTAGTCTTCCATTTGGTCAAACAAGTTTGTGTTTTTCAGTCCTCTGAGTTTGTGTTTGGGTATCTCTTCTCTCCCTTCCCCTTTCTCTTCCATCCCTTTCCATATCCTCTCCTAAGCATCTAGATGGTAAAGTGGATGGAGTGCTAGGCCTTGAATCAGGAAGATCCGAGTTCAAATGTGACCTCAGATGCGAGTTGACTGTGTAACTCTGGGCAACTCATTTAACCTCTGTTTCCTTTAGCTTCTTCAACAGTAAAGATGGGGATGATACAAAGGGAACTACCTCCCAGGGTTGTTATAAGCATAAAAATGAGATAATATTTCTAAATTTTTAGCTCAGTGCCTGGCATGTGATAGGCTCTTAATAAATGCTTATTTCCTTCCTTCCCTTCTATTTCTCCTCTCCTTTTATTTTTGCATTGTACGCCAAAAAGAGAGGTATCCATTGCAAAAACTTGATAGAGGCAATGTGTGATAATGGATCAAGTATTGGACTTAAAACAAGAAGACCTAGCTTTGAATCACACCTTATGATTTACTAGCTAGGTGATCCTGGGCCATTGATTAAACCTTACTGAATTGATAATTAATTCATGAAATTTTGAAATGTGGCAAGTATACTTGGTTCTTTGCATATTTGCTAGGGAAGACCACAATAACATTGGGAAATGGAGTTGTAATCATACTTACATAAGGCACAGAGTATTTGGGGGCAAATGGTAAAATACATACAGAAATGAGTGAGGAAAAAGGGTATAGAGACAGATGGTATGGGGGCAGGAAATGGTATGAAGGAAGACAGGCAGCAGTGAGGAAGAGGATGGGGAAGAGGAGAGGCAGACAGTATCACTCACATAATCATAGATTAGTGTTGGGAGCACTTGACAGCAAGGACCTCCTGGAGATGGAAGAGGGTTTGAGGGGTGGTGCAGGATGTTGAGGTCTCATTTTTATAGTATTTTTGGAGGAAGGAGACTAACTTTTATTTTTGCCCCTTGGGGTTGGTCCCCATTTCCAAATAATCTGAAGCTTGTCAGAAAAACTTTAAAGTTAAAATATCCATGTCATCCTGAAGTTATCAGCACCATTTGGTGTTCTGGAATTTGTCTTTGATTTACATGTTGAGTATCAAAATCTCTGACAGAAAAGCCTAGATGACTTCCCCTGATTCAACACATATTGCCAAGATGTGACTTTTGGGTAATATGTGATACAATTTACAAATTATGTTCCTTTGATCTTTGGAATAGTTTATACATGACTTCTGGGTTCTTTGTAATTGTACTTCCTTTAATTGCCACTTCATATGGCTACTTAGAAAACTACTTACTATACTGACCAGAACTGTGTGTGTGTGTGTGTGTGTGTGTGTGTGTGTGTGTGTGTGGTGGTGGTGGTGGTGGTGGTGGTTAGGGGGACTAGAACAAAATACAATTTTAACCCACTTACTTTCTATGACTTTAAAATGGAAACCATAATAGCTTCTTCCCCAGAGGGCTGTTATGAGGAGCAAATAAAATAATGTATGTAAAACCTTTTGCAAAATACTTGATTTCTTCTTCCCTCTGAGGGTTCCTAAGGACAATGAAAAACATGGAATTTGGCTGGGTCAGATTAATAGGAGTTAGAGTTGGAAGAGACCTTTGAGATAATGTAACCCAACCCCTTTATTTTAAAGAAACTGGGATCCATATAGAAGAAGCTAAGATTTAAATTTAGGTCTTTGATTCCAAATCCAGTGCTATTTACTTTTATACCACATTGGTTAATGTGACATCAAACACACTCAGAAATTTCCATAACTCCCCAGGTAGAATTTTTAGGGCTGTCTTGATGATTCCCAATTTCTCCAGAAAATCCACAAAATGTATTTTGAGCCTGCAACTCACTAAGTAATATGAAGGTTGCCTTTGGGTTTAATCCAAGTCACAGAATCTCAGAGTTGGACAGATCCTCAGAGGCCATCCAGGCCAGCTCATGCTGGAAAAAAAAGACTCTACAACATAACTTCTAAATAGTCATCTAGGCTTTGCTTGAAGATACCAAGAGAGGGGGAACCTATCACTGATCAAGATAAATTATTGTATTTCTGGATAGCTTATATTTAAGAAACTTTTCTTGACCCCAAATCCAAATTTGTCTCTTTGAAGTTACTTACCATTATCCATTCTTGAAATTTGATGTTTCAGTGCTAGAATACTTACAGTATTAAAGAGTATAAATAGTACTGGTCTGACTATTATTCTTATATTCCTATCATTACCTTTTATAGTGCTGTAAGATTGTTTTAGCTTACCTGAAACTTTGAAGACTACAGTGAAGGACTATAGTTTATTCTGAACCAATACACCAATATTTCAGGGACCCATGCTCTTATCAGCATACATTCTGTCTTGACCAATAAAACATGAAATTCCTATAAACATTATTAAAAAGTTTAGTGAATCGCTATTGCCAAAAAATTAAACAAATAATGTTTTGGTCTACTTTCTTGTGATGAATATCACTTAGATTGGTCCTGTGACAAAAGTTACACTATTCATCATGAGGTTTATGATGGTAGGCTCTGACAGAACATATACTCCTTTGGCAGTGTCTTCAAGGACTCAGAGTCACCACCATGACATTTTGAGTCATTAGATTGAGTATAAATATCAGAATCTCCCTCTCCTTCCAATCCCTACCTTTATAAAGCATGGTCCCTTTCTCTTCCAGATTGTGTTTCACTTCTGTTTGTTCGCATTCCCAATCGTTACTTTCTATTTTTTTATTTAATAAGATTTACCACTGTGAATTTAAGTTTGCTTTTTATTCTGTCAATTATTTCTGCTGAGTAGGGCATAAACTTCTTTTCATAGTTTTTATGCCTCTCTTGAACCATTTGGAAACATCTGCTGTGGTTCTGTGTTCTCTTGGGAATTCATAATGCTCTCTATCTCATTAGGTGTTGATTAATTTTACTTGAAAAAATTTATTCAGAAATGATTGGGCTCAAAATGATGGAAGGACATATTCCCATCAGTTTGGCTTATCTTCTGGTTCTGGTGGTTCAAGATGAGATAAAGTGAAGCAAAAAGAATTGTCTTCTTTCTTAGGTCTTGTGTAGTTTAATTATTTTTCCTTCTATCCTCATATTGCTCACTTTCTGACTCCTTCCCCTTTGATTTCTGTTTTCCTAAAGGTTGTATCTCAAAACCATCTTGGCCTCCTCCTATCCACTGGAGAATTAATTTTTCACTGACCTCAGTCTCTCACCCAGGTGACATCTAAGGGGACAGTACTGCCTCCATTTGGATATTGATCTCCTTTACTTCAAGCCTGGTGGAATTTTACATTTGCTGGTACCCTGTATAAGTTGCCTCTATGCCTCAATTCTCTTACTGAGCACTGTTGCAGCACAGCTTGTTCTGAGGCTAGTATCCCAGGCATAGAAAGCTTCCTGCTTCTTATACCTCTACCTCTGTGGTACTGTGTGAGATTGGGGGAGGGGAAAGGAAGAAGAGTTATTTGTAAACTAGTGCGTTAGATTGTACAGTCCTCACAGAGCATGGTGGCTGGTGGGGGGAGAGGTGCTAAATGAGCATTTAGGGATGAACCTTCTCTGCTGCTAATTCATTGAATTGTTACTTTCTTAATGTTCTGGGTCTTTTAGACCATAGAGACAACTATTTCTCACACATAATTCTGAAGAGATCTGAGAGGTCACGAAGATTAGAAGAAATGTATAATCCTCCATCTCATTGCTCTTGTGACAAGGAAACACAACCCTTTTCTTAAAGATATTAGAAATTATATTTGAAAACTTCTTTTTATTCTTTTGCCTCTTCAGAGATTTTTGAAAAAGATTTTGATTTCATAAAACAAAATTATGCCTTGAAGGTTCTCTTCAGAAAATGTGCCTCTCATGTATGCATTCAAATTATACAAGAGTGTAACATCTGTGACTACAAAGAGGATTATATATGATCATCTGCTGAAGTCAGGTGTCAAACAAGGATACACATATCTAGCTAAGGGGTTTACCAATATCACTGGGGCTTTTCCATATGGAATCAAAATAAAAGAAAAATTCTCTATTGATGTTTAGGTTCATTAAATGCTTCCATTCATAGACATCTCTGATCTAAATTATGTTGAATCCCTAAAACATTATTAAGTCTCCTCAGTAAAATCCATAGCATTAGAAAGAAATAGTTCTAACCATCTATTATGGAAAAAAACCCCAAACAAACAACAATGTGGAATATAATATCCTTTTCACACAGAAAATGGTGTGCTACTTGGCTGGACAGCTCATTGAGTTAGTCTGTCAGTATGTTTATGTGTCTTGGGGAGACACTGCAGATTAAAAATGAACTCTGCTCCAAATTGAGAATGAAGAAGAGATGGTACTGGATCACATTTGTGAAATTGTAGAATCTGAGAATTTTAGAGATGTAAGAGACATGAGCAGTCATTTAGTCTTTCCTATACCTGAAAGGAATTCCTATTAAAATATACGCAACAAGTAGTCACCTGTACTCTGTTAGACGACCTCTGAAGAGGTGGAATCCACCACATCTCAAGACATGCATACAGGAGAGTAGTAATCATGGAGAAGTGTTTTGTACTGGTCAAATGACAAGGGGAGAGAGGAGGTATACATCAGGTGGCAGACAAATGGTGGGATGGATTAGAAGGCTGGCTGGCTAGAATATAGAGGAAGCATGGAATGTACAGGTAAAAGTCTGGTATCTAGGGCCAACTGATAGATCTAAGGGCTAAGAGGACTAGTGTGTACATGCTCAGCCACCAATTAACTGGGTTGGACTCTGGGCAAAGAGCTCCAAAGATGAGAAGATTAACTCCTTCAGGGACTCACACCTTAATTTTGGAAGACTCAAATATGGAAGTGGAGGTCTCAAACGCATAGTGGATACTTCTGGTCCAGGTAGGAGGATATGATATTGAGAAGTAGGAGAAAAGGACAGCTTTGGGATTGCAGTGCCGAGCTTACTAACAAAGCAAGGCATGTTGCCAATGTCTCCCCCCCCAAAAGGGAAATTAACCTATTGTCAGAACAAGTGGAAAATTTTGATAAAATGTTAGTGCCAACTGAAGATTCTTACTACCAGACACAAGAAATAATTGTATTGACTCTGAAGACACTAAAAAATATTTTTTTGTTGTGTTGACCTTGGCCCTAAAACATTTTTGTTGTCATTGTTGATCTTGAGATTCTAGAAAAGCCCAAGTTATGTAATTCTTCTAGGAATATAAATCCCCAGAGTTCAATAGCACAGGTCAGTCTCGGTCATTTTTAATCATAGGTCATCTGAAAGTAACCATTTCCTATAAATGCAGCATAGTTAGTATTTTGGATAGAGTTCTGGACTTGGAGTTGGGAAGACCTGGGTTCAAATACTGCCTCTGTAATTTATTTCTGTTATGATGCGCCAGTGACAATCTTTCTGAGTTTCAGTTTTCTCATTGTAAAATAGAGAGGATAATCAAACATCTAATATCTATTTCGGGGGTTATTTTAAAACTAAAAGAAGATAATATGTATCAAATGTTTGCGAACTTTAAAGCATTCTATAAACATCAGTTTGTGTTACCAGATAAAGCAGAATGGTACAAGGAAAAGATCCCTGAATTTTGGAGTAAGAAGATCTGGGCCATAGCTATGATGGCCTTTGGAACGAATTCTGTGTTGAGTACATTGTGGGTGGTTCTAGGCTGGGCCATGGTGAACACTCTTGTCCATGGCACTGCCAGAGAATGAATAGTCAGAGACCTTTTGTGATTCCCCCAGTTGTCAGCACATCACCCCTCTCCAAACCCTCAAGACCTTCAAATTACTACCTATTTGGCATAATTGCTAGAGAATCAGACTCAAGAGTCAGGAAGCTCTAGGCACATGTCTAGTTGTGTGGTCTTAGGAAATGTTTTCATCTATAAAAGAGGTGGTTGCCTTAAGGCTTCACATTCTATCAGCACCTCTGCTTGACTGGGACTCCATGGAATGTGATGCTGTGTGCCAAAATAAGCTGAATTTTCCAGTCAACTCTTTACTTTCCATCAGCAGCTCTCCTTGATTTGAATTCCATGAAACATGATGTCCCCACACCAAGTACTCCCTAGTCTCCACTCCCCACACCAAGTACTCCCTAGTCTCCGCTCCCCACACTAAGTACTCCCTATTCTCCACTCCCCATCAGATTTCCAGCTTTCCCCTTGAGGACAAGGTTTGTCTTTTTCTTATTTTTATATCCAGTGATTATTTCATTTCTTAGCACATAGTAGATGCTTAATAAATGTTTATTGAATTGAATTTATTGTATTGAAAGTGCAGATAAGACCTTCTGAAATGGTTGAATGTATAAAGCTAGTTTATTAAGAGTCTATGTGTTTTTCTGTTTCATAGAGAATTTAAGAATCATGGAACTTCATCTCTTTTGATTGTAAGGATATGTCTATATAGCATGAAGTATAAGAGTTATCTGCTTCATTTAATAAATATGGGAGACCGTGGATCCTGAATTATCTAGTTTGGGCTGTCTCTTTTGATAAAACTAACCATTCAATTGACAAATTCCTAGTCCCGTTTATGCTGTGTGGACATGATTTTAATCATTATGTTGAATCCAGTGTAGCTTGGTAGGAACCAGAAATCATTACTGTGCTGATTATTAAGTGAGATAAATCAGCTTGACCCCCTTGTGCTTTCTAAGGATGAAGAGTTAATGTGGCCCAAAGAACTGAACACAATTTGGCATCTGGATATTGGAGGAGGGTTTTACTCCTTTTCTCTAAAGACTTTATACTCCACCTATGAATGAGCCTGTTGCTTTACTCAGGTGATGATTATAGTATGCATTTGTAGAGCTAAAAGGAACCTTAGATATTATTTAGTATTGCCTTTCATTGTGTATATAAAGAAAATGAGTGACTTGTCCAAGATAACATAGGCAATAAGTGACAGCATCAGGATTTGTACCTGTCCCATATCAGGTGTCCCTGCATTTTCTATTTTGAAGATGCTGGCCAAATGTTATGGACCTGGATGATCCCATGATTAGACTATAAGTACTTTCTTCTGCCTTGGGCATCTAGGTGCCTTTCCAAGCATTCTCTTATTCCTGTAAATTGCCTTCTCAGATATCTGGTATGTCAGAATTTGTCATCAGGTCCCATACCAGCTGGAATATCTCCTTGGAAATTAATACCAGAAAAGGGAACTCAAGCATTTATTTAGCACTTACTGCAGGTCAGGCACTATGCTAAACACCGAGGATAGGAAAATGAGTGCCTACCCTTGAGGAACTTACATTCAAATGTAATAGCCAGCATTTACATAAAGGTGTATACAGAAAACATTCAAAAGAGAAACTAGGTAACGTGGGTGGTGGTAGTTGGGAAGAAGTTAGGGTTATAGAGCTACTGGAATCTAGGGTATCAGAAAGACTTCCTCCAGAAGGCAGATCTAGCTTATGCTGAGTTCAGAAAGAAAACAGGGATTCCAAGTGGTAGAACTGATAAGAGAATGCTTTACAGGTGCTAAGAAAAGCCAATACAAGGGAAGAAAGATAGAAAATGGAGTATTGTGTATGAAGAACAGCACAGAGGCCAGTTTAAAAAACTGGTTTGCATGCAGAGAATACTATGTAAAAAGGCTGGAAAACTAGAATGAACCCAAATTGTGCAGAACTTTAAATTCTAAACAGAGACTATATTCGATAGTCAAGATAATAGGAAATCAGTGGAGTATATGGAAATGACTACTGATTGAATATATGGGGTGAAAGAGATAGAGGGAACAAGGATGACAGTGAGGTTATACTCTTGAGTGACAAGAAAGATGGTGTCACCCTTGTTAATAACAGGGAATACACTAAGAGTAGGCTTATAGATTCTATTCCATCCTAAAATAGCAATGAGTTCTATTTATACATTTGCATTTGAGATGTCAACAGAACTGATTCCCATTTTTTAAATGCAAGACTGGTGCTCAGAAGAGAGTATGGTAGGATATATAGATCTTGTTGTTATCAACAGAGAAATGATTAAATACATTGGAACTGGTGAGATCACTGTGTGAGAGAGTATAGAGAGAAAAGGGAACAGGGCTTAGGCAAGTCTTGGGACACACTTACACAGAGAGTTAGGAGATGGGATATGGATGATATGTCAGCAGATGAGAATAAGGAATTCTCAGATAGTGAAAGCAATATTATGAAAGCCCAGGGAAGAGTGCCTAGGAGAAGAGGGCAAACAACAGTACAAAATGCTACAGGAAGGACCAGAAGGATGATTGAGTAGATTTGGCAATTACGAGGTCATTGCTAAGTTTGGAGAGAGTACTTTGAGTTGAGTGATGATGAGCTGAGATAAAAAGACAAGATTGAAAAGTGAGAGAATAAGAAATGGAGTTATTGAGCACAGACGATTTTTTCTAGGAGTTTGTCTGAGAAAAGGAGGTGAGAAATGAGACAATAACTTGACAGGATGGTAGTTCTAGTGAGAGTTTTTAAAAACGATTTTTAATAAATGATTGTTAAATGAATAAATAAATAAATGTATGAAAAGGATTCATCTTGGCATTAGTCTTATGGTAATGGTATTGATAAAAATCTTTTAAGCCAGGGTTGGGGAACCTATGGCCTTAAGGCCCTTAGGATTTGTCCTATGGAGTTTGGATTCAGTCAAAGGACTGCATGGATGTAAGGATGTAGAAGGCCACATGTAGCCTCCAGGTCTGTATTATTATTATTATTATTATTATTATTATTTTAAAGGAATTGGGGTTAAGTAACTTGCTCAAGGTTACACGGCCAGTTATTTCTGGGTGTGGTGCTAAGTATCTGAGCCCGGATTCGATCCCCAGGTTATCCCGTGCTTTTATTATTTTTATTTTATTACCAGTGCTCTTACTTGCTGAGCCACCTGGCCGCCCCTCAGGTCTGTATTATTAGAGCATTTTTTCTTAATGGAAAGATCTTTCCCATCCATTAAAAAGCCCATGTGACCTGCTTGAGTCACATAGAAGACTAAATCACATGAGTCTGATGGGAGGAGTTTGCTGAGCAGGTGGAGCAGGAGGGGGTGGATTAGGAAGAGGCAGATTTGGAGGAGAGCCCAGAGGAAGTTAGTCAGAGCAGTTAGAGCTGAGGGAGAAAGAGGAAGCATGCAAGTAGCTGTGAGTGTTTGTTTGTGGGAAGGTCCTAGTAGGGGGAGGGCTTGGGGATGGCAGTGACCTCTGCATTGTTACTGTGTATATATTTCTTTGTTGTCTTGATGGATTTGGCTTTCTGGTGTTGGAATTTGACTTTCTGATGTTTGAATAAATGTTTTAGTTCTATCTTCCATTTGGAGATGCTGTTATATTTTGTAATTCAGACTTATGCCAGCATATTCATAGCCACCGTAGGCACTGTGAATATCACGTTGGCACTGCAAGGTCACAGATACCTTACCCCTGCTTTAAATTGTAGGCAATAGTAAGCTCCTTTTGGAAAGTGTTTATGTCTATTAGACCTTCAACTCTTCCAGCATTTAGGCAACAGTGTTTGCCAAGCATCTAATGCTTGAAGAATGCTATAATATATGGTTTTGGCAGGGGTGGGAGGATAGATATAAAGAAAATAGATTATGTAATTCTTACCATTAAGGAATTAATAGTCTAACTTAGGAGATGGAAAATAGTCATAGATGTGAAATAACAAAGGAAAACTTTTATAATGCAACTTCTCAACCAGAATATCTGAGTCAACATGTTAAAAGGAGCCTGAACCATGGCTCCCTTGGGTCACATGGGAATTTTCATTGGGTGTTCTATGATCATTGCTTGAGAACTGTTCATTTTCAGGGCAATTTACTCCAAACAACACCTTAGGAAGACCTGAAGTTTTGTATGTAGGAAAAAAGTATGTAGCAATTGACTACAAAATACTTTTTAAAGGAATTTGTCCCTATGGCTAAAATGAGCAGAATTATATGGTCAATTAATTAGGATAAAGGGGTGGAGAAAATGGTGAGGGGGTTATTTGTGTAGATGGAGTTTGAAGTTACATAATAATAGCTAGCATTTATATAGTGCTTTAAGATATACAAAATGCATTACAAACATTATCTCATTTGATCTTCACAACAACCCTAGGAGACAGGTATTAGCCTTTTTTTTTTCAACAGATGAGAGGACAGAGACAGGAAGGTTAAATAACTTGCCCAGGATCACAAAGCTAGTTAAGTGTCTGAGGCTGGATTTGAATTCAAGTCTTCCTGTCTCCAAATCTAGTGCTCTCTCTACTGAGTAACAGAAAGGATCAACAAGACTGAGTTGGGACTTGTAGTTCATATCTACCTTTTCTTTGGTGAACTGTATGGGTAAAATAAAGCAGTACCAAATAATTATACAATTAAACATTCAAGTTACCCTGCTCCCCCTTGTCTGTGAAGGAGGAGAAAGAACATAACAGAGTAAACTTATTACGAAAATATCAAATCCTTTCATTTGGGGTATAATAGTAATGTTTCTTTAAAAATTTATTCATTCAACAAACATCTATTGAGTGCTTCCTGTATGCAGAACATTGTGCGTGGCAATGGGAGAGATTTAAAGTTTAGATAAGGTACATTCACAATGTTTTACAGTTTATGAATTAGGAGATGGATGAGACACAAATATAGTCAAAATATACAATGTTACCTGACAAATGCATTAGAAAAGCACAAAACAAAATGTTGCAGAAGGGAAACATGATGCCTGTGGGTCTGGTTTTAGAGAAAACTGGAAATATTGACTGGGTGAAGAGGGGATGCATAAAAGTGTTCTTTGGCGAGGGAAGGGTCAAGTAGGTTGTGTTTGTCCTGAGGTTTAAAAAGCTGTATCTTTTGTCAGGACAGAATTATTCATATAAAAACTATCTTTTGTCTACGATTCTAGAATGGCAGAAGGATACAGCTAGAAGGTACCCTTAGACAGAATCTAGTTTAAAATCCTTATTTTACAGATATGGAAACTGGGCCAAGAAGAATGAAATGAGTTGCCCAAAGCTAGTGAGTCCGGATCCAGGTTTAGAACCCAGGTTGCCTGTTCTCTCTACATTTTTAACTATATCTGTTCCCTTTCTCTCATACTATATTCAATTTCAGTCACCTGGGAATATTTTTAAACCCAATTTATCTGTATGTACCTTAATAATTGACTATAGCAAAGCACAGGGTTTATGGACATTTCTATACCTTCTTTCTACCCTCTTATTTGTAAATCAAATATTTGCCCAGTGCGGTGTTCTCTGACCCAGTCAGTATTTGATCATGTGTGAAGGAATTGTGGAGGTTTGGGAATGAGCTAGAGAGGAAAAAACTCAGGGATTGAAGTGAATTTATCTCCAAATGTCCTGACAGGAAATCTAATCTATACTCGTGAATGCTTTCCCCAAGAGGTCTCTAACACATGAATATTTTAAGGGTTTGAGTCTACTATTGATTTGTGGTATGTCAGTATCCAACTAGTTAATTTAATTTGATACAAAAGCATAAGAAATTGGGAGCAAAAGATACCTGGAAGGGGACAAGACTGAATCTGTGATTTTTTTTCCCCTGATGGAAAGGAAAAACAAGAGAATCAAGGAAATGACTTTATTTAGACAGTTTCTATGAAATGATATGTTGGTTAAATATTATGATGCAGTAAAAACATGTTTATCTTAGAGAGGCAGGATGGTATAGTGAATAGAGTGCTGGACTTGGAGTAGAGAGGAGCTGGGTTAAGATTCTACCTCTAACCCTTACTATGAACAATTAAGCTCTCAGCCTTAAAATGGAGGTAATAATACCTATACTACTGTCATGGTGCTGATTAAGGAAGGTTCTGGATAAGAAGGTCTAGTACACGGAAACATGAAGCACACAATAAGTATGACAAGCCAGTTTTATTGAGGGGACACTCACAAGAAAAAGAAGTCAAGAAGAATAGAAATAGATCATGTCTTCTGGGGCCCTGTATGGGAAATACGGTATGTACTACCTGAAACCTGGATGGAAAGGGCGTATCCCAACCAGTAATATCTGGTGGGTTTTTTAGGGTTTCTGAGTCTAGCAGAAGCAGACTTTGGGGGAAGGGAGCAAGGGATCTGGACTGGGGATTGGTGCTGCTTCATGCTAGTGGGAGGGGTTGTGATGGGGGAAAAAGACTCTTAGGGAATTGCCTGTTAATTGATACTCAAACTCCTCTCAGTCAGAAAAAGGGTACGGTGGCAGATGCCTGTAATTCCTGCTACCAGGGAAACTGAAGTTGGCAGATCTCTTCAGTTCAGGAGTTCTAAGTTGAAGTGGTCTAAGCGTAGGTGTCTGAATTAAAGTCGGCATTAATTTAGTGAACCCTTGGGAGAAGGGACAGCACTAGATTGCCTAAGGAGGGATGAACCAATCCAGATCAGAAATAGGTCAAAGTTCCCATGCTGATCGGAGTGGACATTGCCCATGAGTAGCTCCTGTATTTCCAGTCTGGGTAAGATAGAGATACAAGGATTGTTTTTTTTTTTTTTTTGTTGTTGTTAAAGGAAATACTTGTAGGAAGTATATATCTTTATCTACATCTAATTTTCATCTCATCTCCATGTCCACACACATATGTATATTTTTTTAAATAAAATTGTAAGTGGTATTTTGCATAAGCATATTATGTGTGTCCCTATACATCTTTTTAGATGTGGCTTAAAAGGAGTCATGAATATATTTCTAGAATCTCCTCTACCTACCCTTCTTTGAGGGAGATAGATTCTTGCTAGGAGGCTAGCAGGACTTTGGGATCAAAGGAGAAGGACCCTCTATTTTCCTCAGAAAAAAGGTACTGGGTTAGAATTATATCTGTCCACTGCCCTAAATATTGTTAGTCTAGGGAAATAATTTTTAGATTCAAGGTGAGTTCTTGTTTTTTTTAAAGCAATTGGGGTTAAGTAACTTGCTCAAGGTTTTATAGCCAATTATCTTTCTGTGGGTGCCCAGTATCTGAGGCCAGAACTGATCCCAGGTCTCCCAACTCTGGGGCCGGCACTCTTACTCACTGTGCCACTCACCCCTCAAGGTGAGTTCTTGACTGCTATCCCTTAAAGGGGAAGGATTACCCCAAGCTATCTCTAAAACTTGACTCCTCATCAAATACTAGTTCCACGATCAACACATAATAGCAAATAGAAAAGAATGCTATTCAAGTAAGCAAAGAGCAAACAGAAAAAAAAGAAAGTGTAGAAATGAAAATATATGCCAGACAATACACTGAGTGAATTCGTTTTCCCACTGAGAGCAAAATATCTTAGCTCACCCAAGAGAGAAGATTACAGATCTCTCCCAAGGGGAAATTCCCTTGAGTCTCCAGAGTAGCAAGCTAGGGATAGGAATAGGATCTTGGTGCCAGTTCCTCTACATGTTGGGTTCTCCCCAGGTTTTCTCTCTCTTCAAGGATGTGAAGAGAATCTAGAGTCACATATTTTCTTTCTTGAAGCTAGAAGCCAGAAGACCAGGATCACTCTTCTTCTAAGTTCTCACCAACTTTTTCCTTCAGCAGGTAGGGAGTATTAAACGATCTCTCCCAATGAGGAAACTCCCATGCAAATGGGCTCTGAGGCATGGGTAATATAATATTAATAATGTAATACTAATTAATATATAATATAATAGTATATGATATATTTGAGCTATTGAAGCTCAAAACTGCATTAAGACTTTTGGGATACCACATATACATATACACACGTGTGTCTATGCTTGAGACACATACATATGTAGAGATACATACGTGTGTATAGTGATATACACACATATATCACAAGGTCAGATGTCTAGATCAATTAGGACTAAGCACAATTCAAATATATGAAAATCTGGAAAATCTAGAGATACTTATCCCATATATATTTCTATTTTCTTCTCAGTGTGTAATTTGAAACAGCAAGGCTGCTCCAATCCATCTCCCACATAAATAAAGGCTGTAACACATATAAAGATATACAAGAGGCGCTGGAGGTCTCACTTGAAGCTATATTAATTGACCAGAAAGGTCTCAATAAACCAGAGGTCCAGATAATGAGCAAAAATATTATACAAGGTTGTTCCTCATATTAAATTTGAAGATGACAGTATTGACAGATTAATATGAATGCTGGTTCTTTTCATATATTTGTACTCTGTCTTCTGATTCATCATGTTTACTGGACCTATCTTGCCAGGGGGTGTTGAATGATGTGTAGAAATTAAATATTTATAGAATATTTGAGGTGGATGGGACAATAGCAATCATCTAGTTCATTTTATAGTTGTGGAAAATGAGTCTCAAAGAGGTTAAGTGGCTTACACATGGTCACATAAACTAGATGACTTGTTCAGAGTGCTTTTGGGGAATAGCACCAGGTTTAATATCATCTCAATCAGATTCAGAAAGAATGATTCAGCTCCAGAGCTATAACTAACAATTTTGGTGCATGTGGCAAGCCTCACAAAACATTGCTTAGAAGAAGCTATTTAATTCAAATCAGTCATGATAGGGGTGGGTGGTGGAGAATGTGACATAATCCCCATTGAAGGAGAGACCCCAAATATTATCCTAGGAACAGAGAAAGATATCCCAAAATTCAGGCCTCTAATGAGGGAAGACCCCCTGGCACTGTAAGACCACTTCAGGCAAAGTCCCTGTCTGGGAAACCCAGGGCAGATGTGAGCTCTCTTGGTCTGTAGTTGCTGAGGGAAGAAGCTTGATCCCCAGGAGCTTCCCAGTTTGACTGTCCTTATTGATTTATATCTACTCTGCTGAAGGAATGAAAGTGCTGTCCAAATGTAAATGTAACAAGTTTTTTTTTTTTTAATAAAAATGTCTCCATCTTTTAGAATCATTATTTTAAATTTACATGCCCTGTGTTTGTTCCAGTGTCTGCCCATGTCACCTCCTCTTTACTTATACTTCTGTTCTTCTACAGAACAAATCTCCCATCAGTTTAGTCTGGTTAGGAGGAAGACATACTTTGAGATAAGGGGATATTTTTTTTTGTTCTTTTGTGTGAGGCCTACGAGTAAGCCAGCCCAGTTTAAAAGTACTTGGACTGTTGGGAGTCATGGGGGACATAGATAAGCTATGGTTATATGCATAGCATATTCCACCATTTTGACTGATTGTACCTATTCACTTAATCAAACAATGTACCAATTCAGTCCAAATGGTTGATTTAGGTGTGTTTAGATGGAACAATGGTGAACTTCATCACCCAATTATTATGAAAACAACTAGATGAATTCCATCCATTGCAAAGAAATGTTATTGACTGGTTATTTTCAAAATAGCCAGTTCTTACAGGATTCACTTATGTTTTATTTCCAAAATGCTTTGTTTGTATAGCTGCTGGCTGGAGTAGTCTGGGTATTCCAGCAGCTTGAAGGAGTTCATGCGTCTTCTAAAGGCAAGCAATTTATTGAAAAACAACATCAGGATTGCTGTGTTTACATGTATTCGTTTCCTATGTGATCAATGTCCAATTTGTCCTTTGGTGAATTTGGATTATTTAAAAATAAAAGCAGTGGAACCACCCTTTTCCCCCCTCCCCCAACAATAATAACAAAAGAACCTACCAGTTGGGTGCCATGCCCTCAGCAGGCACTCTTGCCATTGTCTCTTCTTCAGTAAGCACTTTAATGATATCAATCCCCAGAGCCAATGAGAGTTAGAAGAAGCTCTGTTCTTTTTGTGGAAAAACTCTCCCCTGACAAAATGGTATCACATTCTTTGTTCCAAGAAGGCAAACACATTGGACTTGTATAACAATTTTTATGTGAAGATATTGAAGTTGTTTACAAACATAAAATATTAATCCTCCCAAATACCCCTGTGAGATAGGTAAATGGTAAATATTTTTATTCACATGTACAGATGGAGAAATGCTGGCTCAGGGAGATAGTCATGAAATGAGGAATAAAACTCACAAGGCAAATGATCACGCGCCTTGGCAGCCCTGGGATTAAAGGGGGACGACAACTGAAATTTCTTTGTTTTTAATGTGTTTTCTTAGTAGAATCTTACTATCATAGAGTTCTAATAATTCATATTTGTATAAAGCTTTGTGATTTATAAAGCAACTTTATATTCATGATCACATTTGATCCTCAAGATCACCCTGACTGGTCTAAGTGCTATTTTCCATCATTTTCTACCCCATTATTTTACAGACAAGGAAACTAAAGCTTAAAGTGATTCACCCAAAGTTCATACTAAGTGGGAAAGTATAGGCTTGATTTCAGGTTTCCTTACTTTGAGTCTAATGGTTTTTCTATTATTATGTACTTTTCCTGTTGTGAACAAATTGTATAGATTCTATTATAGCATAGGTCACATTATATATCAGAGGATTAAAGATCTTAGAGATCATTATCTCAGTCCCAAATTTTACAGATAAGCAAACTGAGGCCCAGAACAATAAAGTGACTTGCCCAAGGTCACACGATAATAATTAGAGCCTAGATTCAAAGTCAAGTCCTGTCTTGATTTTCCAAACCTAATTACAGCATGCAGTAAGAATCTGGAATAATATTTTTAATATTATAAGGCTTCTGTGAATCTTGTTGTCTCTAATTTCAGGGTTATGATGGAATCTTACTTCACTTACTGCACAAAACAAAGTGTTTTTATGTTGATACAATATTATGTATTTATTACCTAGAGTACTTTAGAATGTTGTAGGGATGCTCTGCAAAAGTTCCTATAATGAGTAAGCTCAGGAAGCTCTTCATGACTTGGCTTCTTCTTTACTTTTCTAGTCTTCTAATACATCACTCCTCCATACATGAGTTTTGTGGTCCCACCATATTGACCTGCTTGCTCTTCTGCATATGCAACTCTCCACCTCTCATTTCCATGTCAATTCCCTGGATTTTCATTTCTACATATTGGCATCCTTGCCTCCCTTCAGGACTCAACTCAAGCTCCATATCCTACATGAAATCTTCTTTTCCCTCTCAGATGCTCACATACTCCCTCTCAAACTCCTTTGCATTCATTTTATATAAAGTCTCTCTATATTTAAATATGTCTATGTTGTTGTTGTTCAGTCATGTCTGATTCTTTATAACCTTATTTGGGATTTTCTTATGATTTGGGGGATTTTTCTTGTGATTTTTCTTTCCCTTCCTTTCCTTTCTCTTCCCTCCCCTTTTTCCCCCTCCCCTCCCAGATACCCCTGATCAGTTGATTTCTCCAGATGATGAATTTATAGAAGGTAAGAGGTAGATAATAAATATGATGAGGTCTTAAATTTTAAAACAAAGTACCAATAATTACAAGGAGTAAATATGTTCTTGGTTCAATCTTCATAAGATTAGAAGGTAAGTAGTCATTAGCTGGCCAATTGTTTGACCAAACCCCAGTAACCTGTACAACTGTACAACCCTGTCCCCACTGCCTTGCTTTCAGCTCCCCTTTATGTGTTGTCCTCCTTCATTAGATAATAAGTTCTTCAAAGGCAGGGACCCTCTTCCTTTTTTAATTTGTAGCCTCAGTATTTACCACAATGTCTGACATTTAATAAGTGCCTCTATCTAATCTATTTTATCTACCTTATATTATCTATCTACCTATCTACCCCAAACTTCTTCCAGAAACAAAATCCTATGTTTTTAAACAATATTCTTCCAGTGATACTATGTGACTGTAAGTTATGGAATACATGCTCTCTGAAGAATTAAAATTGTGAGTCACTCAAAGGAAAGTGGTAAGGTCCAGTGTGGGCAAGCTACAATACATTACCAATGAAGAATCGTCCAGATGAATTTGTACATCATTAGAGAACTATACTAAAAATAAAAAAAAAGAGAGAGAGAGAGAGAGAAGATCTTTTGGTTATAAAGTGAAAATAATAGATAACCACTGGTCACCTGATATCCATCATCAGTATCCACACAATATTGAAACCTAGAGAAAATTTTCAAGTACATGAAACTTTTGTAGAGAAATTACTGGGGGACATAGACAAGAATTGCAGAGCTGGGAAGGAATGAGTGAGTTGCAATCTGCATCACTGACCCTATTGATTACCCTCCTCATTAATATTCTCTACTCTCTAGATTTTTAGGACATTCCTTTCACCTCGTTCTCTTCCTACCTAAGTGTAGTGGCAAGCATCCCAAGTGTCCCTAGGGTTGCTGCCAACACAGGTTCTTAGATCTGCTTTGTTAAAGGAAAGCAACTCAAAATGGGTTAACAAGCTTACTTTAATCAGTCAAATATGTATCGTTTACCTTTTATGTTCAGGGGAAAAAGGTCAGCACCCCGAACTTCAAAGTATAGAGACAGAATTATCAAGACAAAAACAGATCAAGTAGACAGATTTCCAAACTGTCCAACCATTACATCCATACCAAACAACATCTGGGTTTTTCAAAGCTAGGGGGTGGGGGTGGGGGGCGGCTCTGGACAACGGCTTTCCAGTTTCATCTGATCAAATCACAGAACACGTCTCAAAGTGAGCCCCAAAACAAAGCTACACATCAGGGCTTATATAGCCTTCTCCTGGCTCAGAGAATGTAACAACCTTATTGACTCACTGGCCAATCAAGAAGTATCTACTGAAAAACAAGCCTCCCACCCCAGGCTGGGTGAGGTGCACTTTAGCCTAGGGGCAGGGAAGATCTTACAAATTTACATTCCCATTACACTGTTACTTCTTAGTCTCTTTTGCTGAATCTTTATTCCCAACTTACTCTATAATTGTGAGTGTCCTTCTTCTCTTCTTTTCTTTTTCTTCTTATTTTTTTTGGTTTTGGAGGCAATGGGGATCAAGTGACTTGCCCAGGCTCACATAGCTAGTAAGTGGCTGAGGTCATATTTGAACTCAAGTCCTTCCGACTCCAGCACCAGTGCTCTATCTGCTGTACAACCTACCTGCCTCCTTCCCTCTTCTCTTCTTGAAACATTATTTTACTTGGTGATCTCATCAGCTCCCATGGATTCAGTTATCATCTCAAATCTACTTATCTAGACCTAACCTCTCTGCTAACCTCCAGTGTCTAACCTCTGACTATTTGACATCTCCAACTGGACGTCCTGTTGATATCTTAAATTCAACATGTCCAAAACTGAACTCATTCTCTTCCCTCCCTCCATACCATTCACTCTTCTTTCCTATTGTTGTCAAGGGTACCATCATCCTCTCAAATACCTACATTTGCAACTACAGTGTCATCTTTGACTTTTTATTCTCTTTCACTGTCCCTCCCTCCCCCCAACCAATGTATTTCCAGAATCTATCAAGTTCACCTTCTTAACATCTCTCAATATGCCTCTATGTCTTCTCTGACTCTGCTACTACCGTCTGGTACTATTGCAACAGCCTACTTGTTGGTCTCTATGCCATGAATCTCTCCCTGCTCCAATCCATCTTGTACTCAGTTTTCAATACGGTCATCCTAAAGTGTAGATCTGACCATATCAACCCCCTCTCCCTATTTAATAAACTCCATCAATAAACTACAGTGACTTCCAGGATCAAATGGGAAATTCTCAGTTTGGTGTTCAAAGCATCTTGTAAACTACACTGATCCCCCATACCCCTTTCCGATCTGCTTAGAACTTATTCTCCTCCATGTACTCTGTGACCCAGTAACACCTGTCTCTTTGCTGTTACATGAACAAGACCTCCCCTTTCCCAACTCTGGTCTTTTTCATTGGCTGTACCCCATACCTAGAATTCTCTCCTTCCTCATTTTCACTGCCAGATTTTCCTAGTTTCCTTTTAGTCCAAGCTACAATCTTACCTTTTACAAAAAAACAAAAACAAAAGCCCCCAAACTTTCCCAATCCCCTCTAATGCCAGTGTCTTCCTTTGATTATCTCCAATTTATTTATGTATATGTATCTTGTTTGTACATAATTGTTTTCATGTTGTTTCCCCAATTAGACTTTGAGTTCCTTGAGGCAGGATTGTCTTTTGCCTTTCTTTGTACCGTCAGCACTTATCACAGTGCCTGGCACATAGTAGGAACTTAATAAATGTTTATTAACTAAGTGACTGACTGAAGTGAATACTCATTTCAGTGAGATAGAGAACTATTGAGTTCTTTTTTTTTCCATTTAATTATTTCTATGGCTCTTTTAAAAATTTTTTTTGGTCTTTATTAATTTGTTTGTTTACTTTTAGTTTACAAGATTCAGTTCCACAATTCCTTGAGTTTCAAATTTTCTCTCCTTCCCTCCTCAACCCCATTAATGGTGGCATACAATCAAGTATAGGATCTGCAAATACTTTCACATTAGACATTAGTCAGGTTATAAAGAAGGATTGTATCAGATGGAATGAACAATGGGAAAGAGGAAACAAAACCAAACAAGCAAAAGAAAAAAGAGCAGGTAGTTTGCTTCAATCTGGATTCAAACTCAGTTCTTTCTCTGGATGTAGACAGCTCTCTCCATCATGAGTCTTTTGGGGTTGACTTATAACCCTGTATTGCTGAGAAGAGTCCAGTCTATCACAGTTGGTTATCACACATACATTGTGTCTATAATTGTGTACAAATTTCTCCTGCTTCTACTCTTCTCACTCAGCATCAGTTCATATAAGCCTCTCCTGGTAAATATGAAGTCCATCTGCTCTTTGTTTCTTATAGCACAATAGTATTCCATTACATGCATATATCACAACTTGTTCAGCCATTCCCCAATTGATAGGTACCCCCTTAATTTCCAATTCTTTGCCACCACAAAAAGAGCTGCTATAAATATTTTTGTACATATGGGTCTTCCTCCCACTTAACTATTGAAGTCTTATCCAAAAGGTGAGTATTTACTTTTCCTAATGTTTGAAAGGGAGAGAAGATCCATCTCTTCTCCAAAGGCATTTCCAAAGAATCTAAGGGAGTGTTTTCATAGCAGTTAACACTGAGGAATATTCTCCTATTAGCTTCTAAATACATTCTAAATATAATTATCACTCTATGGCAGTACAATTTTAGTTGTTAGCAATGATACATTTGAAGTGGTTTTCCCCCCATGAGTATGTGTTCTGGATAAGGGAGAGGGAGAAGGAGATTTTTTTTTTACAAGATTGAGGAATGACTTTTAAAATAATATTACAGATATTTAAAAGGAATTTTATTGCTTTCCTGTCTGTATACTTAAATTTAAAATAATAAAATTGTCTCTAATAGAATTTTCAAATAGGCTACTACAACCCAAACACTTCATATATAGCAGTTTTTAGGTCTAGTTCTATTACATTTACATGAATGCCTTTTAGAATTGAAATTAGCCAAAGGAACCCTACTATTAATAGCTATGCAAACATGGGAGTGGGGGTGAGGGGTGGTAGTGGTGGTGCTGTTTTTATACTATTCTATCAATAGGAAGAGAGATAAAGACTGGACCTATGATTTCATGGAATAGGACCTCCAGAATGAGTAAATTCGCTGTACCAATAGAGATGAGCACCTGCAATTTGTAGCCTTAGAGTTGTCTACAGAGAGCTGACTTTCTTGGGGTCACATAATCACACTTCAGAGATGGATTTGAACACAAGTCTTCTTGGATCTGAGGTCAGCTCTGTCTCCATTATGCAATGCTACCTGCCCAGGGTGTCGATATTTGCTGATATTAGAGGATCATTACTAGATAATTTCCCCTACCTTTGTCTCAACAATAACAACAACAAAACTACTTATGGGAAAAATCTGGGAAAAGACATAAGCAAATTTTAAAAATGTGGAATGTTTGTGAGGGATTTAATTTGAAACCAATCAATAAACATATGTTAAGTATCTCTTATGTGTCAAACACTGTTAGGTAATGAAAAGACAAAGACCAAAAGGAAATAGTCTCTGCCCTCATGGAGCTTATATTTGCTCAGGACTGACAAATGTGTACATACATAGGTATATATAAAAGAGATGCAAGGTAGTTATGGGTGAGGGAAGGTGATAACAATTGGGAATATCAGGAAAGTCCTAGCATAGAAAAACAGTAGTATTTGAAGTTATTGTTTTTTAAAGATTTTTTGGACATTATTTTCTTTTTAATTTTTGAATTCCAAATTCTGTCACTCTCTTTCATTTGCCTCTCTCATTCTTCCCATTGAGAAGGCAAGCAAAATGATATAACTTGTACTTGATAAATCATGCAAAATATATTTTCATATTAGTCATGCTGCAAAAAAAAGCAAAAAAGAATTTTTATCATAAGTCCTTTGGACTTGTTTAAATCATTATATTGCTCAGAATAGCCATGTCTTTCAGAGTTGATCATCATTACAGCATTGCTGTTACTATCACAATGATCTGCTGGTTCTTCTCACTTCACTTTGCATCAATTCATAAAGTTTTTGCTATTTTTTTCTAAAACCACTCCCCCCACTTATCTTTTGTTAAAGCACAATAGTGCTCCATCACAATCATACATGACAACTTGTTCAGTCATTTCCTGTTGACGATCATCCTCCCAATTTCCATTTTTTTTTGCCACCACAAAGAATTTCTATAAATATTTTTGTACATATAGGTCTTTTCCCTTTCTCTTTGATCTCTTTGGAGTACAGACCTAATAGCAATATTGCTGGGTCAAAGGATATGCACGATTTTATAGTCCTTTGGACATAGTTCCTTATTACTTTCTAGAATGGCTAGATTAGTTCATAACTCAGTGTATTCTTTGTTCCCTCCAGCATGTGTAATTTCTGATAGGTATGAGATGGCACCTCAGAGTGGTTTTAATTTGTCTTTCTCTAATCAATAATGATTTAGAGTATTTTTATATGACTATATGTAGCTTTGATTTTTTTTTTCCCTGAAAACTGCCCTTTCATATCCTTTGACCATTTTTAAATTGTGGAATGGCTCTTATTTTGCAAATTTGATTCAGTTCCTTATGTATTTGAGAAATGAGACCTTTATCAGAGAAACTTGTAAAAATTTTTTGATATTACTTCATCATCTATCGTACCTTTTGGCAAAATTTATTTTCACTCATTATTTCTTTTAATGAGGTCTATTTTTACTTTTTCATGTTTAAGATCATGATCACTACTCTTGACTTTTTTACTTTACTTAGATTCTGCTCAAGGACTTTATTTTAACTCTGTGTGTCTTTCTGTTTCAGTTGTGTCTTTTAAAACAATATATTGTTATATTCTGGTTTCTAATACATTCTGCTGTCTGGAACTCATCACATTCACAGTTTTGATGACTGTATATTTTCCTCCATCTTATTTTCTTCTCTGTCTCTCTCTCTCTCTCTCTCTCTCTCTCTCTCTCTCTCTCTCTCTCTCTTTCTCTTTCTTTCTCTCTCTCTCACTCTCTACCCTTCCCCAAAAGTCTGTTTTATTTCTTATCACTCCTTCCCTTAATCTAGCCTACCATATATATATATATACACACACATACACATATATATAATGTATATATTTATAATATATTTACATACAATATATTATGTGTATATTATATATATATATATACACAAATATTCTTTCATCTTTGAACCAATTCAAATGCCTACTACTCCCTCTCCTTTTTCCCCTCCACTATATAAGATCTTTCATGTATGCCTATTCAATATGAACAAAATTTCCCATTTGATTTCCCTTTCTCCTTCTCCTAGTCCAACCTTCTTTCTCACTTCATCTTTTTGGGGGCAGATCATGCCAACATAATCAACTCGCACTCATGTCCTTTCTCTGTATAGACTTTCTAACTGTTCTAAAGTCCTTAGGAGTTACATGCATCATCTTTCCATATAGGAATGTAAACAATCTAACTTTATTGAGTCTCTTATGATTACACTGCTTCTTGAGTCTTGTGTTTGAATGGCAATGTTTTTTTCAGCTCTGGTCTTTTCATCAGTAATGATTAAAAGTCCTATATTTCATGAAATATCAATTTTTCCCTTGAAGGATTATACTCTGGAAATTGAACTCTGCAGTTTGGCTACAAAATTCCTGGGAGCTTTTATTTTGGGATCATTTTCAGGAGATGATTGGTAAATTCTTTCAATGTCTATTTTGCCCTCTGGATCTAAGCCATCAGAGGAGTTTTCCCTCATAATTTATTGAAACATAAAGTTTAGGCTCTTTTTTTGATCATGACTTTTAGGCTGTCCAATAATTCTTAAATTATCTCTCCTGGATCCATTTTCCAGATTAGTTTTTTTTTTTTTTATGAGTTAACATTTTCTCCTCCCCCCCCTCCCACCCCTTTGTCTTTGTTCTATTGTTTCTTGATGTCTCAGGAAGGCATTAGTTTCTAGTTGCCCAATTCTAATTTTTAATTATGCTTCTTATTCCATTTGGCTAATTCTGCTTTTTTAATAGGTTCTTATCTTTAGTGAATTTTTGTGCCTCTTTTACCATTAGGCCAATTCTATTTTTTTAGGGTATTATTTTCTCCAGTGTGTGTGTGTGTGTGTGTGTGTGTGTGTGTGTGTGTGTGTGTGTGTGTGTGTGTGTGTGTATTTTACCAAGCTGCTAACTCTAATTTACCAACATGCATATTTTTATTGCATGGGGGACAGGTAATGGCAGGAAAATCAAAGATAGAGTGTCTTGTGTGAGAAATAGTAATAAGGTCAGTTTGACTGGACCATAGATAAAGTGAAGGGGAGAAATGTGTAATAAAATGGGAAAGGTTAAGTTATGGTAAGCTTGTGAAGAACTTTGAATAAAAACGGAGGAGCTTATGTTTGATTCTGAAAGTGAGAGGGTAGTCTCTTCAATTTATTGAGTAAGGGAGGGAAAGTTAGATTATTAGACCTGCATTGAAGGAAATTCACTTTCGTCAGCTATGTAGGGACTGTGAATTAGAGTTAAGATTTGATGCAGTCAGAATAGTTATCAGGCTATAATAATGGTTCAGGTTTGAAGTGGTGAGGGTATGGATTAGGGAGGTGGCTGTGTGGATAAAGAGAATGGGATGGATGTTAGATATATCGTGGAGGTAGAAACAATAGGATTTGGCAACCGACTATGTGGGATGAGATAGAGTAAGGTTTCAAAAATGAAATAGAAATAGGGAAATTTTGCAATTTCCAGGCTAGTGGTGGTCTAGTTGGTAAAAAGGAAGTTTAGAAGAGAAGTAGATTGGGGAAAAGATACCTTAAGATGACAAATTCTGTCAACAGATCTCTCTCTCTCTCTCTCTCTCTCTCTCTCTCTCTCTCTCTCTCTCTCTCTCTCTCT
>NW_027187246.1:796762-803337 GCF_028583685.1 Petaurus breviceps papuanus
TCTCTCTCTCTCTCTCTCTCTCTCTCTCTCTCTCTCTCTCTCTCTCTAGCAATTAACACATTTATAAAATGTCTACCTATAAAGTAATGCCTAATAAAGTTGGGAAGGTAGGTTGAGGCCAGGTTATAAGGGATTTTATTGAAGGGTTTATATTGAAGTGTTTTATTATTCCTTTGCAAAGAAAAGAACTTTGGTGATAATCTAATTACACACACACACACACACACACACACAGATCAGAGAACTGAGGCATAGAGTTTAAGGAGGGAGGGGAAGGAGAAGATAAAAAGTAAGAAGCTGGAGGAGGAGAGAGGATGATGGAAGAGAGATATTTGGTTGGGATCATCATCAGATCACTTTAGTACTTTATTAAAATTTACAAAACTCCACAAAAAAAAGAGGTTTTGTCTAGCAAGTGTCATAATGGAAGTAGTATCAAGGGTTCATGATTAGTCTTTAGCAACAAATTTATCTATGCCTCTGTGCCTCTGTTTATGTTGCTTCCTATTTTATTTTCTTTTTACTGATTTATGCACATCACAAAAATGGGTTAGTTCAATTTGAATACTTCAGGAATTTAATTTTTTTTTCATTAATGCCCTCTCTAAAAATATAGTAATGAATTGTCTTCTATGTATCTATAGTTGGTGCTTCTCAAGTTTAATTTGAAAATATTATTCAAATGGATTTTAACTTTTGAGCCAGAAACCCTAGTACCATTTTAATAAGCATGTAGAGCAGGGAGGCTTAGCTTAATTCAAGATCCATGGGAGTAATGGGCATGGTAGACTGATAGCTGTAAAGATCTATAGATGGAAAGGACCTCAGTAGACATCTGGTCCAACTTTCCTATTTTTCAGATGAGGAAATTGAGACTTACAAAAGAAGTTGCTTGCCAAAAGCTATACAGGTAATCAGCATCAGAATCAGCTATATTCCTTTACTGATATCTCTTCTTTACCTTGCATGTTCTGATTTACATATATTTTCTCTCCCTTTAGCATATAAGCTCCTTGAGGGCAAGGATTGTCCCCCCCCCTTTTAATACTTTATATTTAGATAAATATCTGACTGATTCATACAAGCAGTCTCTGTGACCTTGGGTCATTCCCTTTCCTAATTTAAGTTTCATCGTCATCCTCTTTAAAATGAGACCATCTACATAACCTCTAAGCCCCCTTTTCAACTTTAACAAGATCCTATAATTTTGTGGCTGTTTTTTAGTAATCTGATGTGATCTCAGTTTAATGAGGAAACATAATGACAATACTTGCTCATCCTTACCTCACAGTGATGTGGGGAAGTTTGATGAGATGGTATGTCAGCTAAATTATGCTTGAAAGAAACATGTATGAAGCCAAGAATCAACTTTGAAGAAAATTGCTACATCTCCACATCAATTAAGTAATCAACCAACATTTATTAAGCACCTACTATGTGCTAGGCACTGGGGGTACAAAGACAAAAATTAAATAGTTACTACTTTCAAGGCACTTACATTCTATAAGGGGATATTACATCTTTACATACAAGTATATTTAAAGTTCTGGTGCTCTTGATGTTAATGTGTTGAAATTCCATTTTCATCCTCACTAATTTCATTTAAGTTTTGGATCAGGCTATTACATGTAATTAAAATAAATGATTGATTTGGGCTAATCATATTTTATTTCTTGGTGAGGGGAGGAAGTAATAGAAGGAGGAAGAAGAGTATTTTAAAATGTCAGTGGAACAAAAAGATTTCTTTACCACGAATATCATATATAACAAAAACTTCCTTTTGGTTTCTGACTATGACATATTTTTTATGGCCATAATTACATTTCTCTCATCTGACAAATGTCTTCAGGATCTTTATGCTTTTTAAGGGAATACCTGCTTAGAGATACTTAAGCAAGAATAGTGAAATGATTCACATTAATCAGTTGTGACTGATTTAAACGAAGCCTAATTGCCTACATGACTGGAGCTTATTTGTCTAACAAACCTAAATGAAAGCGATCGCAAAAATCCCCTCACGCGATGTTTTACACCTTGTAGGCCAGCCTGCTCTAATTGGTCATTTTGGATTCTCTATATCTGGCCTACAATATTGTGTCTTCTCTTGTTCTTTTAATATTTAGAGGGAAAATAAATGAGAGCAAACTCCTTGGTGGATGGTGACTTCTCCAAGTTTCTTCCAAAATATGCAGAGCAAAATGACTTGTTAAATGAAATCTATTGGGAACTCTGTTCCTTTTGTCACTTTTCTACAAGAGTGCACCCTGCACTCTGACAGAAAATTGCCCATTAATCCCCAAGGATGACCCATTTTCCAATGCAGTCACTCAACTGCACTACAGCTATAAAAATAAATAAATAAATAAATAAATAAACACCCTGGGTGCCATTAATTGCTTGCTGTGTTTTTTATTAGGCAATATCCCCTCACAAGGGGACAAAGACTCCTGCTGATCATTTATTTCTAGTTTGTTTGTTTGCTTTTTTTCTGCCCAATGAATTACCAACCCTTAGAACTAAGAGGCTGAGGTTGAAACAGAAGGGAATGGAATGGTCAAGATCTCTGGGTTATTTGTTAGCCATGAAACATTGGATTGATGATGTGTCTTTGCTAATGTTGTGTGAAGACTCAAGGCAGCTTTCAGGAAAGAAGAGTGGAGTTTCTCCACAGAGAAAGTTCTTTGGATGTTACAGCTATTAAAAAATGAAGTTTCTAGATAAGTGAATTGAAGAGAAAACATGGAATGGAACTCTTCATGAGTCATCAAGGGGTAGTGGAAATTGCTTTGGAACTAGGAAACATAGGTTGAATTGAGACTTTTTACTACTTACTACTTATATGAGCTTGGTCAAAGCCTTTTAACTCCCTACGTCTTAATCTCCTTATCCAAATAATGGTTTTTTCTGGTCTATCTATCTATCTATCTATCTATCTATCTATCTATCTATCTATCTATCTATCTATCTAACTATCTATCTATCTATCTATCATCTATCTATCTTTATTATCTATGTATCTATCTACATCTATCATCTATCTCTAACATTTATCCATTTATCTATCTTATGTGTCAGTTATCATCTATGTATCTATGTGTATGTGTATCTGTCTTTCTGGTAAAATGGTCTGGAAGATTCTTTTCATCAAATTAAAGAATTAACTAAAAATTAAATATATTTGGTGTAAGGAAATTTCAAAAGGTTGATAGATCAATAGCCAATGAAGGATCTTAAAACTTTAAAAATGGGCATTGGTGTACTAAGATTTCTGAATTCTGTGAGGGCTCTAGTCTACACAAGGTCATATAGGACAATCTCTGGCTAATGGTGTATTTAGGTAATACAGAATGAAATCACAGGATACTTCAGTCTTTTATTATCCTATTGGGAATGGGGGGGGGTAGGGGGAGTATTTATGTTATTTGAACCATAATAGATTCAAGCTCAAGAAGTTAATATATGAATTTTATTCCCATGGCTGAATTTAGTGCCATGTTAGGTTTGTATAGACATGAAGAGAGGAGGCATGGTGGAATGAATAGAAAGTTAACCTTGTTTTAAGGAAGATTTAGCTTCATACTGGACACATGCTAGCTATGTGACCCTGGGCAAGTCACTTAACATCGTATTGCCCTAGACAATGGTGTCAAAGTCAAATAGAAATGAGCACCACTATACTATACACAAAGAACTGTTTGGACTGCATACTGGCTTGGTTTTTAAGATATAATATTATCTATATTTTATTATATTTTTGTTTTGTTAAATATTCATCTATTTTATTTTAATTTGGTTTGGGACACATCTTACCCACAGCCACGTATTTGTCCCCTCTGCCCTTAATAGCTCCCTAAGAATACGAATTGCAGAATAGTTACTGATCTTCATTTGTAGAAGGAGCTCCCTAAACCAATGCAATTCAGATTTGGACCAGGGATGAACAGAAAAGAATAAGCAGTCTCTGCTGTCTGTATTTCTCCACTGTTCCGAAGCAAATGCTGTTCTAAATAAGAGATTCTTACCAGTATCTATCCTCGTAAAGGAAAAGATTGTCCATAAACAAAACGTATACACCCAAATGAGTAGTATTGAAAGACACTGTCCTCTCCTAATTCCTGAGGAAGCCTGGTGATCAGGAATGCTGCAAGTGTTAGAGTTTTCATCTTGAGGTGGGTCTCCACTAGGTAATTAGTGACTGCCTATAGTGTTTGGTCATTTCTTGTCTGTGTGTGTGTGGGGGGGGGTGTTGTGGGGTGGGGTATAGCAACAAAAGAAGTCTTAATTTCCCTTCTTTACATTGGAAAGATCCCATCTCTGAGTATGTCAGTGGTTTGAATCAGACAGGTAGGCACCCAATCAATAAGCATTTGTTACCTTTACTTTGTGCCAAGAGATACAAACACAAGTAAAAAGACAATCAATTCTTGCCCTCAAGTAGCTTGTATTCTATTGGAGGAAGACTGTACATAAAAGGGAAGTTGAAGGGGTAGAGGGAGATGGGAGATAAGGAAGTACTGAAGAATGAATGGCGGCTGGTTTGGACCCTTCCAAAACATAAAGGTTCTGGGTCTTAAGAACCCACCAATGTAAAAGGGGGTTTCTAAGGGTTGAACCAGGGAATCATGTGAGGTATGGTAGCTATTTCCAGAAAACAATTGGTAAGGAAACAATCAAGTAATAAACATTTATTAAGTTTCTACTCTTACTCCCAAAGCACATTACTTTTTCTCTCAGATCTGTCTGTGCTTTGAGATCTTTGAACATTGCAATTGGTAGAGAGAGTTATGGAGGAGAAAAGAAGAGAGAAGGTAAAAAATCAAGGCTGACTTTTTCAGACTTATTGAACCATTTCTCATTGAGACTTGAGCCTGTTATTATGATCATATGAAACACTTAACTGTAAGTTTCCCAGAGCCTGGGGTCTCGTCCCTTTATATAACTTAGTATTAACTTTTAAGTGATCTGATGGAAAAATAAAGGAAGGAAGGAAACAATCATTTATTAAGCTCTTATTATGTGCCAGCCACTATACTAAGTACTTCAGAAATATTTCATTTTTTCAGCAAAACAACCCTGGGAGGTAGGTGCTATTTTATTTCCATTTTACAGTTAAGGAAACTGAGGCAGATAATGGTTAAAGTGAGTTGCCCAAAGTTCCACAGCTAGTAAGTATCTAAGGATGGCTTTGAAATCAGGTCTTACTGACTCTAGGCCTAGCATTCTATCCTTTGGATCAGTTAACTGCCTCAAGAATAAAGAAGAAAATAACAAATCTATCACTAAATTTGTTAATAGTCCAAATTTCTGACAGTTCAGTCCTCTTGAGTCAGTCCTCAACCTCTAAAACATGCGATAGCTGCAATAAATAGGTTAATTTAATATTCACTTGGGGCTGTTGTTTAGTTCTTCCTATATTGAGGTATCTTGCATTTATGAGATGGATAACACAAAACTAAATATGGCATAAAGGATGTTTCTTGACCTTCTTTGAGCATCTTGAGTCCCTCCAGCCTTTGATGTTTCCTAAGTCACCACCCCTTCTCTGCCTTTATTTTACTCCCTTATCAATCTTGACTCTAGAGTTAGCCAGTTCGGACTCAGACTGCCCTCCACTATTGAATCCCCATGTCTCCTTGTGCTATTGCTGTCTATGCATTTCCAAAGTTCATTTCTGGATGACCCCCACATATTGACCCCTCTGCTCCTACTCATTTTCTGAAGAATACTATTGGAGAAAAGTACACAACCATAATGATGAGGCCTATCACAAATTGATTTTATTTAATCTCAACTGAGCCTTCACTCTAGCAAGTAAATCCTTTAATACTCCTCCCTTGTGGATTTTCTGTTGCACTCCCTACAGCAGTTGTTCCCAACCATCTATTCTCTCATCAAGCTTCCCAAACCATCCCTCCCTCCATTTTTTTTTAGCAGAGAACCTCATCTCATACATAATGGAGAAAATAAAGGCCATTTACTGTGAGCTCCCTCTTTTTTCTTTCTCTATAACTCAAAATCTCTTAACATCATTTTCCAATCCATCCCCTTTTATTCGATAAATGGTCCTCCTCTTTGCCAAAGATAACCCCTCTATTGTATTTTTGATCCTATCACTTGTCTTCTCAGGCAGATTGACTCCACTATCACTCCCTTTTTCTCTAATCTTTAGTTTCTTCCTATGAGGGTCATCCTCTGCAGATCTTCACCATCCTCATTTGATCCTTATGACCCATGAAGCTATCCTCCTATATCTCTCTTCTTTTCTCGTAGTCCTACTTCTAAAAACAGTTGTTGACATTCATCTCCTCTGCTTCCTCTTTTCTCACTCATTTCTCAACCCCTTGCAATCTGGCTTCCAACTTTATCACTCAACAAAAGCTTCTCTTTACAAAGTAACAAATGATCTTTTGATTGATAAAGTCAATGGTCTTTTTCTCCATCTGCACCCTACTGATGTCTCTGCATTTGAATCTGGTGACTATTCTTTCTATCTAAATCCTCTTTCTTCTCTGGCTTTATGCGACACTGCTCTCTCTCTCTCTCTCTCTCTCTCTCTCTCTCTCTCTCTCTCTCTC
>NW_027187246.1:803347-825050 GCF_028583685.1 Petaurus breviceps papuanus
CTCTCTCTCTCTCTCTCTCTCTCTCTCTCTCTCTCTCTCTCTCTCTCGATTATCTTCTTACCAATCTGACTATTTCTTCTTAGACTCTTTCTATGTCATTATTTATACAATTTGACCCAGACTATGAGTGTTACACAAAGCCCTGCCCTCAACCCTCTTCTTTCCCTTTTAAGTCCTCCCTTTCTCCTAAGTTTGCTTTTATAGCAGAGTACCCATTAAGTCTCTCAGACTCAAAACCTCAATGCCATCCTTGACTCCTCACCTCTTTCTTGTCAAATCCTATTGATTTTGCATTTGTATCATCTCTCAATTTTTCCTCCTTTTCTCATCTGACTACCACCCAAGTGCAGGCTCCTACCATTCCTCAAAGACTGTTGCAATAACTTTCTGGTGAATCTGCCTGTCTCATGCCTCTTCCCACTCTAATCCACTCTTCCTTCAACCTCTAAAGTCATTTTCCAAAAGCACAGGTCTGACTGTGTTACCTCCCTAAGCAATAGGTGGCTCTGAATAGCCAACTCCCTATGCAATAGGTGGCTCTCAATTCCTTCTAGGATCACATATAAAATCCTGTGGTATTTATATCCATTCTTAACCTAGCCTCCTCCAACCTTTCTAGTCTCCCTACACTTTGGTCCCCAGCACCTAATCTTTGATCTAGTGACAATGGCTTTCTTGTTCTACAAATAAGTTTCTCCATCTCTTGGCTCCAGGCATTTTCTCTTGGAATGTCTTTAACTTTCCTTAACTTTGCCTACTGACTTCTCTGATTTCTTTTAAGTCCCAACTAATATCTTATCTTTTATAGAAGGTCTGTCTTAACCCCTCTTAATTCTATTGCCTGCCCTCTCTTAATTATTTCCTTTTATACTGCATATAGCTTATTTGTATGTATTTGTTCACATGCTATCTCCTCTATTAGATTGTAAGTTACTTGAGGGCAGGGACTATCCTTTGCCTCTTTTTGTTTTTCCAGTGCTTAGCACAGTTACTGGCATATGGTAGATGTGTAATAAATATTTATTGATTAATTCTCTTTTCATAAACTGACTTCATCTGTTCCCCTGGGTTTAATTATTATTCCCAAACTTAAGACTCTAGGTGTCCCTCCCGATTTTCTCTACTCAGCTTGTATCCTGAATAGCCAACTGCTTGTTAAACATCTTATTCCTGTCTTGAGACTCCCTATTTCTTTGAAGGAGTCACCATCTTTCTAGTTATTCACAACCTCTTAGTCACATGCAACTCTTCACTCTCCACATATCCAATTGCTTTTCAAGTCTTACCGATTCTTCCTCCACAGCATCTCTGTCTCTTTTTCTCTCCTTTCACACAGCCAGCACCTGAATTCAGGCCCTCATCACTTCTTACCTAGACTATTACAATAGGGTCATTCATAGATCACCCTGCATCAAATCTCTTTCCACTCCAGTTCATCCTCCATGCAAATATCAAAGTGAATTTCTCGAAGCATAAGTCTGACCATTTGATTCATTTGCTCAGTAAATTCCAGTGTCTACCATACCTCTGGGGACAGTTAAACTTTTTGTTGGAATTTAAACATCCTTACAACCTTGTTACACCTTATTTTTCCAGGCTTGTAACACATGACTCTCCTTCATGTATTCTGTGGTCCAGCAAAATGGGTTTTCTTACGGTTTCTTATGTACAGAATTCCATTTTTTGTCTTGGCCTGCCTTCATGCATAGGTTTCTGTCATCCTCTCATGCCTGAAACACCATTATCCTCAGTACTTCTGCATCTTAGAATCCCTGGTTTCCTACAAAGCCTGTCTGTATTCTCTGTATCTAGCATAGTATCATGTGTATAATAGGTGCTTAATAAATGTTTGTTGATTGATTGGTGTAATTCAGGCTTAGTTGAACTGGTTGCAGAAGTCTCCCCCTATTATAAGCTCTCAGCCAAAGAGAAAGCACTTAATGTAGTACTTGTGATGTTTAGAAAGGAAGGGACCTTAGCATTCCAGGGAACTTGGGATTTCAAAATTCTCACATTGCTTTCCCCAGAAATGAAGTTGGCATGCAAGATCCATGCTAGTAAGGACAATGTCTTCTTTATCTTTGTATGCACTTAAGAACAGAGCAGAAAGATCAAGCTACCAATAAATATTTGTGAGTGTTTCTGCTACATACCAAGCACTACTCTGGACATTGTGAGAGATAAAAGAGAGGGAGAGGGAAAAAGAAGGATCAGTTCTGTTCTAAAGGAGCTTATAGACCAATTGAGGAGATAATACTAACACACATGCCTTGGATGTGGAACACAATGTTATAGCATAATGGAAAGTATGCTAGCCTTGTGATAAGCAAAATTTGGGTTCACATAATGCTTCTGACCCTTAATAGCTATGTAAAAATGGGTAAGAAACAACCCCTTGAGTCTTAGTTTTCTCATCTGAAAATGAGAATTGATACCATAATACTTATCTCCAGGGGTTGTTAGGAAGCTCAAATGAGGTAAAGCAGGGATGGGGAGCCTGTGGCCTTAAGCTTACATGTGGCCCTCTAGGTCCTCAAGTGCAGGCCATTGATTGAGTCCAAGTTTTATAAAACAAATACTTTTTTTAAGGAATTTGTTCTGAGAAGTTTGGATTCAGTCAAAGGGCCACATTTGAGGACCTTGAGGGCAGCATGTGGCCACAGATTCCCCACCCCTGAGGTAAAGTATATAAAATTTTTGCAAAATTTGAAGCACCAAATAAATGCCAGCTATAATTATTATTATTAGGCACTTAAATATTTGTTGGATGCATCAATACATTTAAAGCAATTATAAGAGAGTATATGTGAATAGTCATAAATGAGAATAAGATTCATTTATGTTAAAGAAAGTTTCTATCCCTGAGAAACACATTAACCTATTTCTATCCAAGTTAATTTCTTCCCTTCTTCCTTACTCTCTTCTTTCTTCTTTTCTTCCTTCCACCTACCTATGTACCTGCTTACAGATATTTAATAAGAGCCTTTTATAAGCAAAACAATGTGCTATCGTGTTTCCCCGATAATAAGACCTATCCCGAAAATAAGCCCTCCCCTTACTGTGTAAGATTCCTCTAAAAATAAGCCCTCCCCCGAAAATAAGCCCTATTGAGATTGCTACTGTAGTGAAGGTGATCCCCTGCGCTACACGCTACATTATGGTACCCTCTGTATGCACTGTCCCCCCCCCCCCATGAAACACACGCCGCGCTCTGAGCTGCATCCAATCAGAGCTGTAGCAGTGAGTGCGTCATCCTGTTCTTCCCCAGTGATTTGCTTATTGAATAAAGGTACATTTTTTTGTTCACATTTACCTGTTTATTAAAATTGCTGTCAATGTTCATTAAAATAAGCCCTCCCCTGAAAATAAGCCCTCTGGTGTTTTTCTGTCCAAAAAAATTAATAAGACAGTGTCTTATTATCGGGGAAACACGGTAGGTACTAAGGGCCATACAAATATGAATAAGCTGTTCCCTTGAACAGCATAAATCCTGAAGTATACTAAGTGTAGCTAAAAGATATACACAAATAAGTACACTACAGGATAAAATATGAAAGTGGAACATAGGCGATACAAATTCTTATATTAATTCAGAGCTCACTTTTACCTGGTACATTCTGGTTTTCAAAGAACTTTATATATTTTTTCACAACAGTTTCATAACATGCTGCAAGTATTATTATCTCTATATTACAGATGAAGAAAATAACGCTAAGAAAGGAGAAAATGACTCCCCTCGCATCATTCAGATAGTAAATTCCTGAGACGGGGTTCAAATTCAAATCTTCCTGATTCCAAGTTCAGAAATTATGTTATGCTGCTTCCCAAAAGAAGGAAAATATTATTTCTACCCAGGGGGAATATGTAAAGCATTTGAACGGTGCCTTGGATCACTTTGTTCTCTGCCTCACTAATAAACTTATCACATAAAATAGTTACTAGATATTATATTACCATATCAAACTGTGGTTTCATGAAGACTGGGACTCTGTCTTGTCAAAACTTTATGATTTGTTCAACTCTAAGCATAGTGTCTGTACCCAATAGATGCTTAATCATTATTTGTTGACTTGAATTGAAAGTTGAGTTGTAATTATACGATGGAAATTAATAACTACTAGTTGATTGATTCTAGTGAAGTTCAAAGCCAGGGAGGTGGGAAAGCACAAACATGTTGAGGAACAGAAAGTAGTCCACTTCCCAGCCATTTTTAAACTATGTTACCTGCATTCCTGTCATCCTGTTTTTCCCACTCCCACCGGAACAGACTCTGCCTCTTGAATTCTGGGCTAGCATAGGTGAGCTTTTGATTTATTTTGGTCAGAATGAGGTCCCAATTGAACTTCTAGACATTTCCAAACCATGCTGTTGGATACGTACCATTTTTGACCCTCTCTTTCTAATTCCCTTCTATGTATTGTCTACCTCTACTGGGGAAGCTAAGTGGCACTTTTATAGAGTGCCAGACCTGGAATCAGGAAGACTTCTTCATGAGCTCAAACCTGGCTTCAGACCCTTGCTAGCTGGGTGACCCTGGGCATGTCACTTAACCTTCTTTGTCTCAGTTCTTCATTTGTAAAATGAGCTGGAAAAAAAATGGCAAACCACTGTAGTATCTGTGCCAAGCAAACCCCAAATAAGGTCACAAAGAGTTGGATGTGACTAAAATGACTCAACAATTAAAAGTGGAATGTGAACTCTTTGAGATTAGGGGCTTTCCTGCTTGATTGTATTTATGCTCCTAGAACTAGGCATAGTCTTGGCACATTTGATTAGTAAGTGATGAAATAAGTAATTGAGTGATTAATAAGCACTAATAAGCACTCATTCATTCAGTTAGTTTCAGCATTGGGTGCATGAAAGGGAAGAGTGAGTGATGAAGCTCTAAAGGTATATTATGGCCTAATCATGGAGGGAACGGGATATTAGGTGAAGGGTTTAGACTTTATTTGGTAAGGCAGTTGGGAACCATTGAAGGTGTAGGAAGATTAATGTGATATGAAGTAGATTAACATAGCATATAATATTAACATATGTAGCATACATCAAGAAGTCTTTGATTTCATTGGCATGGAAACTCTCTCTGCCAATGCAGGTCACAAATCATCTATAACTTAGTGAAAACATTTTAGAGAGAGTTTGAGGTCCAGAGAGGTTAAGTGACTTGCCATGAAAGCTTAGTAACAGTTATTAAGTGTTAGAGGTAGGATTTGGACCCAAGTCTTTCTGATTTCAAGTCTAATACTCTATCCACTATGCCATGCTGCCTTTCCAAACTGTCATATTAATATTACATATATTATTAATATAATATTAGGAAGTTTAATATAATATAGCACAAAAGAAATAATTCAGAGCTCCTAAGGAAATTCCATAGGGATTCACCATTCAGATTGGACTAGATGACTGTCAGGGTCCTGTCCAAATTTAAGATATTATGCTTAAGTAGGCAAGCATTTAAATGAATTTTTGGAAATGGGAACTGCATCCTTTCCCTGGCATCCTACCTCTTCAGACAGCATTTTCTTGATGCCATCAGTGAAGATATATATCTTCACTTTAACATTGGTAAGTGTGGGAAGGCTGGTGAAAATTGTGTGGGTGATTAGAAAAAGATGTGTTGAATTTTCAAAGGTGTCAGTCAGGTAGGTGTAAATTGCACTGCTAATAGGCACATTTGATGGATGACATTGGTGATGTGATGCCAACACCAGAGGTAGAGACAAAAGCAGATGAGCAGAGGGGGAAGTGAAGCCCATGGCAGTCATATTTTTATTGACAGAGTGGGTTAAAGGAAAGAGGGTTGTGCCTCTTTCTTGATGGAGCCGAAGAAAGCTTCATGAAGAGATGGCCTTGCTGGTGAATACAGGAAGGTTAAGTGTGAGAGAGAGAGTTCTAGGCACATGGTGTTGCTGGCAAGAAGGCTTAATGATATGAATAAAGTAATGTAAGTAAATCAGCATGGGGCTCCTTTGCCTTTGTAGAAGACCTGAGGAGCACTTGCTTGGAGCAGGGAAGGAACTAAAAGGTCATTTTGTCCAATCCCTTCATTTGACAGATGAGGAAACTAAGGCCCAGACAGTGTAAGACACTTGCTCAATGTCAGTCATGGGAACCCATGTCCTTTGATTTAAAATTCAGTGCTCATTATTACTGTTGTTTGTCCTTTGTTCTCAAGGAGGACCATGATATCAGGCAGCTGATGCCATGACTTGCAAGTACATTGGATTTAAGTGAGGGAAAGTTGTGCAAAGTCACCAGCCTCACTTTCTCCTTTGCAGCCATCTGGGTCCAGTGGCAAGATATAGATCAGGATGACTGGGGATGCAGTAGACCTTGGCCTCTTTAAGCTAAGATCTTTCACAGGTCTCATTAACTGAGGCATTGTTCCTTCAATGATTAAGGCTAGGTAAGAAATGAGGTAAGGAATGGCCTCTTTTATCTAGTAACAAAAAAAAAAATCAATCTGGGAGGGGAGACCCTCATAGTCTCTGGCCAAAACAGAAACAATTGCTATTTACACTCATTCTGAGCCATCAGGGCCCAAACAATGACCCAGAAGAGCTTGGACTGGGACCTATTGTTGACCAATCAATGAGAGCCAGAGTAATTTGGGGTTAAAGACATGGTTCTGAAGAAAGAAATCCATCTCATAAACCCCAAGATATCTTCCTAGGTTTCCGTGATCCAAATTTACATTCCTTTGGGCAGAGCAACTGCAGGTAAGGGTAAGATACCCTATGTGGACAGAGGACAGAGGACTTGCAAGTGATTGGATTTAAGTGAGAGAGGGCCGTGTAAAGTCACTAGCCTCACTTTCTTTTCCAGAGCCATTTAGGTCTAGTGGCAATAGAAAGATCAGAATGACTGGAGATGGTCCCAGATGTAGTGAGAGATCTTTAAGGAGCCCATTCTTACCTAGCCTTAATCACTAAATGGGCTCCTTAACACAAGTAGTAAAGGATTGATTATTTGATTATTACCATACTACTTGATTATTACCATTAGTACTGTTGTAGCTAAAAGGAAGTACAGAAATCTTGGTATAATGGGAAGCATATTCAGCTTGGGATCAGAAGATCTGTACTTGTGTCTTAGCTCTAACATTACCTTTTGTTGTTTTTTGTCCTTCATTCATGAACAGGATCATGACATCAGAAAGGTGATGCCACCACATGCCAGTCAATTGGATTTAAGTGAGGATGGCTGTGCAAAATCACCAGCCTCATCCTTATGATCTTGGACAAGACAAGTCAGACTCTCTGACTTACTATGCTGTAGCTTCCTCATTTAGAAGACTAAAGTGTTGGACTGGATCATGTCTGAGATCCTGTTCAGCTCTAGATCCTATGATCTGAAGCTTTTCCTTTAAGAAGTGAGCAGCCCAACCATGTTCAACGATCAACCATGAATGACTTAGCTCTTCTCAGCAATACAATGATCCAAGAGAATTCTGAAGAACCTATGATGAAAAATACAATTTACCTATGGAGAAAGAACTGATGGAGTTTGAATGCAGATTGGTGAATACTATTTTTATTTTTTTATGCTTTTTTCCTCTTTTGGTCTGTTTCTTCTTTCAAAAACAAAGTGACTAATATGGAAATATGTTTTGCATGATTGCACATATATCAAATTGCTCACTGTTTTACAGAGGGGGAAAGGAAAAGAGGGAGATAATTTTGGAACAATTTTTTTTAAAAGGATGTTAAAGGGGTGGCTAGGTGGCACAGTGAATAGAGCACTGACCCTGGAGTCAGGAGGACCTGAGTTCAAATCTGGCCTCAGACACAACACAAAAACTAGCCACCTGACCTTGGGCAAGTAACTTAACCCCAACTGCCCTCCAAAAAGCAAAAAAAAAAGGATGTTAAAAATTGTCTTCATCTGTAATTATAAAAATAAAATACTATTAAATAATAATTTTAAAAGGCAGTGAACTACCATGGGCAAATGCCTTACCATTTGACTTAGTTGTCAGCTATTTTACTGTCCAAGATCTAAGAGTAACTTTGATATCAGAAAAGTCACTGAGAGTTCAGATTAGATTAATTTGTGCTCACTTCTCCCTCTGCAGATGAAATTTCTCCTCCATCATCAATGTGGTATTATTGCTCCAGGCATGAACATGGTAGAATGATTCTCTATACCTACCTGCTATATGCTTCTGTTGACAGCAGAGCTAGTTAATTCACCTTTATGACATGTCCTTTCCCTTGAAGTCGTATCTACTGTCTGTGTTGTGACAGGAATAAATAAACTTCTGGAGAATTCTCAGAAGGTTACAGTCCATCTTTAGCTTAAAAGTTTGTGTAGGAAGATCAAGCAACTAGCATATTTTAATGTGCTTCTGCTTTGTTTTGAAAACTGTAAATGGTCAATATAATAACAAAAGATATAATCCTGCCCTAAAAGAGTTCATATTCAGCTGAGGAGATAGCACTAATATTTATATACCATAGATGCAAATACAGTCCTGGACTTGACATCAGGAAATCATGGATTCAAATCCTCCCTTTGACACTTACTAGCTGAGTAATGATGAAGACCCAATCTCTCTGAGACACAGTTTTCTTATCTGAAAATGAGTTACTGATGCCTGTATATTTTTTTTTTTTGCTTTGCAAGGGTAAAAGTTTATTAGGAGAATGACAAGGGAACTGCAAGGAGAGAAGGAGATGGTGAAGCCATAGGGGGGAACCATAGGAAAAAGTAAGTCAGACTTTCTGAGGGGAATAACATTTGGACATCTAAAGATCAAAGACTTCTGTTGTGGTTTGGGGTGTTGGGAACCCCAAAATGTCAGGGTACATGGGGTCTGCCTGGAAAGAATTCAACCACTAAAGCCTTCTTTCAGTCAAGTAGTGAAGTTTATCTGTGATGCCAATTGAAGTGGGATAGATTCTAAGTGAATCCGGTATTTTATTGCCAGGAGGCGAGGGCAAAGTTCCTAGTGAGTCTGCAAAGTTGATGAGGATGGGAATGATAGTTACATACAAAAAGACATGGAGAAGATCTGGATGGGATTAAGGAGTGGTAAATAGCCTAGGGTAGTCCAGTGCAACAGCGGAAAAATCTAGATGGGATTAAGGAGTATCAGGTAAACTAATTAAGTAATCAAGGTGGGCTGGTGTAGGCCTGATACCTTGGGTATAGGCACTAATGATCTGGGCTACTGAAATGTATGGGAAAATTGAGGATCCAGGGTCCTTTACCCCATCACTTCCAGGAAAATGGAACTTGAATGTGTATAACCAGCAAATCCTAGCCCCCTGGCATCATTGGGATCAAATGAGGTAAGGCAGATAAAGTTCTTTGCAAACACTGAAGCACCATATAGATGTCAATTATTATTAAAAGCACTCAAATGTTTGCTGGATGAATGAACAGAAAACAGTTATAGGAAAATGCATAACTAAAGGCTTAATATTATAGTATAGAGTGTAAATGCAGCAGGAATTGAGAGAAGAAAAATTAGTAGAGGGTTGATGATGTAGTCAGGGAAGTCTTTGAGCCTGAGGTAAACCACTTTCTAGGCCAGGGTTATAGTATGAATGAAAGCACACAGGTGGGAACAATAAAAATTTTTTTACAGTTTTATGTTTTAAGTGCTTTCCTCACCAAAGCCCTGTCAGGTAGGGAGTGCAAGTAGTTTTATACCCATTATACAGATGAATGAAAAAACCCGAGGCTCAAAGAGATGAAGAGACTTGCTTACAGTCACATAGTCAGGAAATGTCATGTGGCATGTTCATGAGTCAGGCAGGACACTTGCCTGACTAGAGCAGAGACTATATGTTAGGGAATAGTGGAAAAAAAAACTTTCTTCGATTGGTTTGGGACAGATTAGGAAAATCTATCAAACCTAGGCAGAGATGGTAGCCTTGATGTTATTGTATTTTTTTAAGTTAATGTTTTTTGTTTTTATATCCTCATCATGGTGGAATGGATAAAGAACTGGACTTTTAACATGTGTTCAAGTCCTGCCCCTGATATATACTGGCTGTTTGACTTAGAGCCAGTCATTTAATTTCTCAGTGCTCTAGGCAACTCTCTAAAATTAATTTCAGAGATCTTGACCTGCATTGGTAGAGGAAGTTTCCTCATTTAGGAGATCTCTATACCAATAAAAATATCAGGTCCAGCCCCTTTCCCTTTCTCAAGGCTAATTTGCGTATCTCACAGGCACTCTCAGGTAGCCCTTTCTACTCTTCTCTCCAGAGGAAAAAAAAAAGTAGTTCAGTAAAACAAACCAATACATCTACCAAAAGTGACATAGTATTAGCTCCTTTAGATAAGGAGTTTTCTTTATTTTTATGATTGTTTCCCCAGTGCTTAATACAGGGTTTGGCATATAGAACTTGATATTCCTTCATCATGTATTGTTCCACACCCATAGGAGATACACTTTCTCCTTCCTTCTTTGGGGTCAATCTTGGTGATTATGATTAGTGTAGTAGATTCTTACAGAAGAGTTGTTGTTTGGCCTTCCTTCTCAAAGAGGACCATTACATCAGGAAGCTGATGCCCTGACTTGCAAGTGAATTGGATTTAAGTGAGGGAGGGCTGGGCAAAGTTATCAGCCTCACTTTCTCCTTTGGAGCCATCTGGGTCCAGTGGCAAGCTATAAATCAGTTCTACTGGAGAAGCTGTAGGAGATGCAGCCTTTTAAAGCTATGGTCTCTTCCAGATATCAGATTGACTGAGGCAATACCCATTTAGTGATTAAGACTAGGTAAGAAACTAGGCAAAGAATAGCCTCTTTTATCTAGTAAAAAAAAGAAAATCAGTCTGGGAGAGGAAGACACACACAGTTTCTGACCAGACAGAAACAATTGCTATTTACACTCATTCTGAATCATGAGGGTCCAAACAATGACCCAGGGGACCTGGGTTGGGATCTGTTGTTGACCAATCAATGAGAGCCAGAGTGATTTGGGTTTAAGGCATGGTCCTTAAGAAAAAAATCTATCCCATAAACCCCAAGGAATCTTGCAAGGTTTTAGTAATCAAAATTCACATTCCTTTGGGTAGACCAGGGAGGGAAAGAAAGGAGGAGGGAAGAAAGGAAAGGAGATAAGGAAGGAAGGAAGGAAGGAAGGAAGGAAGGAAGGGAGGGAGGAAGGAAGGAAGGAAGGAAGGAAGGAAGGAAGGAAGGAAGGAAGGAAGGAAGGAAGGAAGGAAAGAAGGAAGGGAGGAAGGAAGGAGCGAGCTGCTTTGCCCAACTGGAACTGGCCAGTTGGATCCCCTGTAGGGAAGCTTCTACTACTCGTTTGTCCTTTGTTCTTGAAGGGGACCACAGCGTCAGAAAGGTGATCCCATGATTTGCAAGTAAAGGAGATATACATAATGAAGGAATATACATAATGAAGGAATTATTTAAGAAAGATGAATATGACAGCATGTGCAGGATGGATAGGAGCCAGTGGGGGAAAGGGGGAACTAGTGACAGGTATACTGGTTAGGGGATTGGGTCATTCAGCAGTGAAGTGATAAGGCTGTGAAAAAGAATAATAGCAGTCAGTCAATAGACATTTAATAAGTGCCTACTATGTGCTAGGCACTATATTAGGTGCTAGGGAAACAAATACAAAAAGAAATGACAGTCCCCACCCTCAAGGGGGCAATTAAATGGGGGAAGATAAAACTCAAAAGTGGATGGTGGGGGAAAGAAAGATTCTTGGGACAGGGGGTATGATAGAGAATTTACAAGGAGGAACAGTAGAGTAGGAAATGAAAAGATGATTGACTCAGGTACCCTCCTTAAATGAAAATTTTGGGTGGATCTCTGCTCTCTGTCTTCCAATTAAATGGGTCTCAGGAGCAGAGGGTCCTGATGAAGTGTGAATAAATACCAAGACTAATGTGATCTTACAGAATGATGAGGTTCCTTGGGAACATGATGGAGAAGTCCAAAGCAGTACAGTTGGGTAGGAAATGAGGAGCATTAGAAACAGAGAAGACATTTAATATGAGATGATTTTTTCAAGGAAAATATTGAGGGACTTGATAACAGATGGGATTAAGGGATAACCAGATTGAGCTAAGGTCACTAGAATAATGTATTATTATTGAAAAATATAGGAAAATTAGAAGGAAGAAACTTTTTCGAGGGCAGGTCATAAATTTAATTTTGGATATCCTAGGTTTGAGGTGCAGCAAGACATTCAAGCAGAAGAATCTTGATAGTTAGAAATATGGAGATGGACAGGGCTGCAAATATAGATTTGAAAATGAACAGCATAGAGAATGAAGTCGAAGCCATGACACTCAATGGACTCTCCATGAGCAAATATAGAGAAAAAAGAGGAGAGAGCAAATGACTATGCCTTAAGGAATGACCTTAGTTATGAGATAAAAGGAAGAAAAGAAGCTAGAGGGGGAAAAAAATGGAGCAACTAGAAAGGTTAATATCTGAGCAACTTTAGTCAGAACTTCCCTGGGGCTGAGTTTTCTCAACTGTAAAGTGTGAAGATGTAATTAGATAGTCTCTGAGTTCTCATGCAGCTCTAAATCTATGATTCTATGAGAAGACAGTATATGGTAAAGAAATGGAAGTTACAAAACACTTTGTCTCAAACATCTGGGAAGGAAAGAAGCAAATAGGATGTTAGCTTGAGGATACAAGAAGTTGTTTTTTACTCCTCAAGAGGAGGACCGGTATTCAATGGCAGATGAGAAAGAACCAGTGGAGATGGAAACAATCAAAGATGTTAGAAAGGGAGTGGAAGAGGAGCAATGTCTTTTGGAATTCAGGAAAAGATGGGATCTAGGGCAAGATGAAATAGTATATTTTTGTATATGGGTATCTCTTTCACTGCAGTTAGCAGGAAAGGTGAGGAGAGGCACAAAAATGTGTTGAAGTGGGTGTAAGGAATGTCTGTATTTCTGTATTTTTATCAGAAACTTTTGATTTTCTCTATGGAGTGGAAGGTAAAGTCATCTGCTTAACATGAGATTGGGAATGAAATGGGCTCAAACGTTTGAGAAGAGAAAGTCTGAATTAACTAGGGGAGGGAGTTCATCTGGGAATCTAAATCTGCAGAATTAAAAGTTGAAAAGAATGTGTGTGTGTGTGTGTGTGTGAGTGAATGTTCGCGCATGCATGTATTTCCAAGGTTACAAAGTCCTGCTTAGCAATTCTTAGCTCTCAGATCTAGGGCTGGTTTGAAATCCCAATTGTTTATTGGGATGTCCTGGTTCAATGAACCATTATTCATAAGTACAAACAGGGAAGGGGAGCATTTGCCATCTGGCCCCTAGGACAAGGGGATTAGCAAATAGTTCTCTCCCCTCAGAAGGGACTGGTAGAAGACTGAAAGGTGGTGGCAGCACCCTGGAGGGGACATCCTTTCTTAGTAAGAAAGCTGAAACTTTTCCTAAATGTGAAATGACATTGTTGTTACATAACTGCTTAAAATGTTTACAAGCAACCTAAATAGTAGCCTTGAGTCTACTCTTTTGAATCTATCCTCTACACAGCTGCCAAAGTGATATTCCTACAATGCATGTCTGGCTATGCCACTTCCCTACATGATAAATCCCAGTGGCTCCTTATTATCTCTAGTGGATGTAGGATGCTTATAGAAGACTAATACCTCTGGTGTGACAGCTACTGAGCCTTCTACAGGGCTACTTTTCACCTTGTTTCCACCTGATTCACCCAACTTTCACCTGTGGCTCAAGAAGGTATAGCATGTGCCACACCTTGAATAATTTTAGCAGATGGGCTAAACAAGGTTGAAGAGTCAAGCCCATTGGTGAGTTAGTTGGGTGTCTACCTCAAGTATGTGAAGATCTCTCTTGGTGGAATGGGCTGATGAGAATGATTTGTTCCAATGGCCATGAAGGGGGCTGAAGCAGGTGCTGTCGGGTACTTACAACTTGGCTAGACATGAAGATGCCAAGGTCATCCATTGCATCCAGAGCCACTTTAACTTTTGTCTTGCCACTGGACTTTGATGACTCTGGAAGAGAGAGTGAGGCTGACAATTTTGCCTAACTTTGCCTTACTTAAAACCAATTTAAAGGTGACACAAAAGACATCACCCATATATGGACTATTTGTGCCTGATTTGTGACAAAATCTTCTGAGCTTGTACTGGTCGGATCAGTCACAGTCAGACACACTGAACCTTGACCCCAAAGTAATAATGTCATTTTGGTTCTCTTTGAGAACAAAATACAACAACCAACCAACCATTATTTCTAGAGTAAAATATAAATTCCTCTGCTGGATATTAAAAGTCCTTCCAAACATGACTCCAGCCTATTTTGCCAGCCTTATTTTATGTGATATCCCTCCCTTTAGGCTGCTATTCCTTGCCAAACACTCTTCATCTCCCATCTTGAATGCCCCATTTTCCCATCTCCCATCTCCCTGCCCAAGTATAGGCTTTCCTCCATGCCTGGAATGCTCTCCCTTCTTTTTTCAAAGTTTATCTGGAATATTACCTTCTTACAAGAGGCCTTTGCTGATTCCTCCAAACTACTAATACCTTTCCCTTCAAAATCACTTCATAATTATTTTGTACATAGTTGCCTTTTTTTTGTCCTCCATAATAGAATGCTAGCACCTTGAGAAAGACTGTTTCATTTTTGAACCCTATAGTTCCTTGACATATAATAGGTACTTAATTAAAGCTTGTGGATTGATAGCAGTGTGGTATAATAGCATAAACGGTAGATTTAAAAGTCAGAAGATTTAGATTTGAATCCTGGCCCTACCACATTACCACCTACTACCAATATGAACTTAGATGAGTAAATCTCCTTGCACCTCAGGTTTATAATCAGTAGAATTGGAATAACAATCCCATCTCTGTTTGCCTGTCAGAGTTGTCCTGAGAAGTGAAAGAGATTATGGAAACAAACCTGCTTTGCAAACTCTAAGGTGGTGGTGATATTGCCTTGAGTGATGGTTGAGTGCAAGTGATTCGTGAAGCATGTGGTATTGTATAGCTGTTGAGAACTCCTTGGGTGAGAATTCCCTCTACCAACATAGATCACAACTTGCATGTGATTTAGTGGCTAAATCCAAGGGAACTTCCTGAGGCACAGAGAGGTGAATGATTTTCCCAGGTTCACACAGCTAGTATTTATCAGAGGTAGGATTTGAAATAAGAACTTCCTAATTCTTGACCAAGCACTCGATCTATCTTTTCATGTTTTTTTTTTCTATTCTAACATTAAGAATAGTGGAACATAAACTATGATCCATTGTGCAAAAATGATGGTTAATGTAGCACTACTCTATTTTTAAATGAATGGTATTGTGTATCAAAGTAGCAGAGTTGATCCTATGTGATCATGGGGCAATTACTTCATTTCTTCAGACCTCAGTTAACTCATCTGTAAAATGTAGATAATAGTACTGGTATTTTATCATGGAGTTGGGATGGAAATGCTATGTAAACCTAAATATGTAAATAGAAGTTAGGGGAAGACCATTTCCAATGGTATAGGGTAGTGTCCTGGGGATAGGGAATAAGGGAAGGTTTCATAGAGTGTAATTTTTGAATTGGGAAGAGCTTAGGAGGTTTGCTACTCTATCATCAATGTCAGTAATGGTAATAGGGCAATGTGTTCCATAAATTTTCTAGCATTTCTGTGAAATAGTCCTTCTTTTTAGTTTTTTCCAAACTATTGCTCTTTATAAAAGTTTTATCTGTTTATTCATTCATTGATTCATCTATAAATATTTATCTATTTTTTTTGTTTTTATATCACATGTATTTCTAGATATACCCTTTACTGACCATGAGACTTCCCATTTAACAAAGAAAAAAAAAGAAACCCAATAACATTTAAGCAAAACCCAACCAACACTTTGATCATGTCTGATATATATGCAACATTTTGCATGCACAATCCCCATTTCTCCAAGAAAAGGGAGAAAAGTGTATTTCTTTCTATCTTTTCTACCACCAAGATTCATCTATATGATCACACAGTTTTCAACCTCTCCAAACTAGTTCTTTAAGAGCGAATGGGTGTCCCTTTGTCTTAATGCTCTGGGACTTGGTGAACAAATCTATATGACTTTGAGTTTCTACTTTTTCCTATTCTCCAATCATATTAGAAAGCATTTATCTGTTTCATCAGTTGGATCTCATTTATTATGAATGCTTTTTTTATGTGATTGTTTGGAGAGCTTGGTGCCTGGGAGCAGGCACTGATAATTGGCAGTCTGGAGTTGGGTTCTGATTTCTGCCCTGCAACATTGGTTATAGCACTGAACCTTTTGGGCCTATATTTGTCAGTTGGCAAATGAAGCTTCTCTTTGTTTGTCTCCTCACAATACTGTTGATAGGAGATGAGGAAAGCATTTTGATATCCCCCTGTGAATGGGTTTGAGTTGCAAAGCACATCATTATTAAACTGTATGGTTTAATGGAAATTATAGCAAATTTTTTCCCCTAGGTTGCAAGGAAATGGACTGGTCAGAGCTTCCCTTTAATATGCCATAGATGAATCTGCTAATTGAACACATTTCAAACTCCTTATTTGCTTAGCTATTCAAAGGACTCATCGTACCGTATGTGCATGCCTGTCCACGGGACACACATCATGCGTTGGCAGTATATGGTGACAGAGGTAGAAAGGATTGGGGTGTGTTCTGTGGAGGAGTTCATGACAGCCCATATTTACCCATTGGACATATATGCACATCCTCTTAAGCATTCATTTAGCTGACAGTCTTGAAATGTCAATGTTCTAATTAACTCTGAGAGAAGGTTGTGCCGCATTCTGAAATCCCTCTGATGGATATGGTTACAATTAGAACGCCACACTAAGATACCTTTAGAAGGGACTGACATGGAGAGAGCAATCTGGAGATCAAGGGCTTCTAATCAAGCTCTCTGGGAGAGAGAGAGTTTTTAGTGGTGTGTGTGTGTGTTTGTGTGTGTGTGTGTGTGTGTGTGTGTGTGTATTTCCTCAGAAGCTTTGGTCACTTGTGGGGTAAGGAGCTTTCTGTCACTGTAAGTGTTCAATCAAAGGACTGACAGACTGGGGGAGTCCAGAGGGAGTTGCAGAGAGAATTCCTACAGATGGCTATGTTTGATAATCTCCAAGGTCCCTTCCAAACTTAAGCTTATGACCCTGCTTCTAGATGTGAAATGAAAAGGAGAGAAGGAAATTTAAAAAAAATACAGCAAACCCTATATTAATAAGCCATCTGCCTCAGATAGGGTAAAACTGCATCCTGATAAACAGGTTCTTTATAACCCTAACTGCTTTTTGTAATCATGCCTTTTTTCAAGGAGTGTGGCAAGCTTTCAAGGCTATTTATGTTAAATCCAATTGATTCTTCCTCATACATCTGCAGCTTGTCTGAAGTTGCATATTGAGAGACTGGCAAGGGCGAGGAGAAACTCCAAGTTTTTAGACTCCTTACAGGATTTAGAGCTGAAAGGGATGTTAAATATAGTCTCATTCAAGACCCTCTTTTTAAAATGGAGAAAATGCCAGCAGTACTGCTACTAGGTCTGTACCCCAAAGAGTTCAAAGAAAAAGGAAAAGGGCCCATCTGTACAAAAATATTTATAGCAGCTCTTTTTCTGGTGGTAAAGAACTGAAAAATGAGAAGATGTCCATCAATTGGGGAATGGCTGAACATGTTGTGGTATATGATTATGATTTATTGAGCCGTAAGAAATGACAAAGGGGATAGTTTCATAAAAACCTGGGAAGACTTATATGAACTGATGCAAAGCGAAGAGAATAGATTAGGAGAACATTTTACACAGTAACAGCAATATTGTAATGGTAATCAACTGTGAAAAATATAGCTACTCTGATCAAAACATTGATCCATCAAATTCCAAAGGGCTCATGATGAAAGAACTTTAAGACTGTGCATGCAGATTAAAGCATATCACTTTCTTTTTCTTACTTTATTCCATAAAATGGCTAATGTGCGAATATGTTTTGTAAGATTTCATGTGTATAATGAATATTGCATTTCTTGCCTTTTCAATGGGGAAAGGGATAGAGAGGATTTGAAACTGAAAGTAAAAGTTTTAAAAAGGGCAAGAAGTGCTGTAAACTTTTTAAAAAAATCCATAAAATGGAGGAACTGGAAGTTAAAAGATGCTAAGTGATTTATCTAGGATGATTCAAATAGTTTGCAGCAGAACTGAGTTTCCAGTCCTGTATCTTTCTTTCCAAATCCAGTGTTCTTATCATGACCCCACAGTTATGAACCTTTTGGAAAAATATTTTTTTTCTTTGAGAGGAATATTGACTAAAATATATTTATTTTAGTGGAGGAATTATGCTTTCCCATCATGGCCCAGTTATGAATGGAACTTCTCCAAAATTTCTGTTGAAGTGCAATGCTTTAGAAGGTCCTATGCAAGCTGAAAAAAAAAAAAACTTTTAGTCTGGGTCTTGATAGATTGTTTGTCTGTTGTCCAAGAACTTGTCTAATTTCATCATCACCTTGACCTCAGGGTAATGCATTTCTTGGCAACAAAGACTTTTAAAGATTTTCTAGAAAGTCAGTGGAAAGTAGGCGATATCTGTCAGTGGAAGGTATATTCACATCAGTGAAGTTACAGATGCCCAAAGTGTTGAAAGGTATCCATGGTTGTTCCACAGGAGTTTAAATGTTCATTTAAGTTGTTTCAGTGGAGTATAAGCTATGGCAGTTTCTGTCAAACTGAAAAGGTTTCAAATCTAGGCTTAGGAATTGATTGTATATTTCTTATCTAAAGACCCATCAAGACAAATCACCATGAGGCTGACTATTCTGTACTAATTTTTTGACCATGACTAACCATTAAACTATATCTAATGAACCTTGAGGTTAACTTTGGTAGAGTGAATCCCTGCATTGATGAAATTATGGATCTTTTGGAGCATTATAGCACATTTAGAAGGCTGGAATTCAAGTCCTGATTCTGATATTTACTACATAACTGCACAAATTATTTTTCTTCTCAGTGCCTCTAGGCACCTATCTAAGGCTATAAGTTTCAGAGCAAGTGGCAATCTGCATTGGTAGAGGAAGTTTTCTCATTAGAACCTTCTTTATATGGTTTAAATCACAAGTATACGCAGAAAAAAAAAGTTCTAGAAAGTCTACTAAGAAGTATCTGAAAATCAGGGAATTCTTAGTCTTCCCTGTTACTCTTTGTAAAATAAAGTTTACATCAGACAAATCAGAACTGAAGAAGTTAGATAAAGGAGTAAGACTGGCTCCAATACAAAGTAATAAACATTCAACTTACTGGTACCCTAGAGGTCCTCTACCATGCATTCCTCAAAGTCTATGTAGAAGAATGACTTGTAGGTAAGATAACCTCTACTTCAGCCTTTGGATATAGAAAGCAGCCTGAACAAGACTGTAGCAGAAGAGTGTGGTGTTTAATTCACAAAATTAAGAGTTATAGTCCTGGTTCTTCCCTTAGTTGGCTATATGGCCTTGAGCAATTCACTTTTACACTCTGGACCCTGGATTCTTCATCTATAAAATGGGATTTGGAGTAGAACTTGATGATATTAGACTGTGAGCTCCTAGAATGCAGGGTCCCCCACCCCTCCCCTTTCTTTGTATCCTCAGGGATAGAAGGCACAGTGCCTTATACATAGTAGGTTCTTAATGAATGCTTGTTGACTGATATCTAAGGCTCCTTCTAGTTCAAATATTGGGTGAGTATACAGGGATGTCAGTAATGATTCTTTCTCTACTTACTTTTAAAGAATGTTAGCTACTCTTTTGAAATTGTTGCTGTGTTCTGTGTTTGAGGTTGGGAGCCAAGAAATAAAGGGTTTGACAGGGACAGTGTGGCGCTGTGGAAAAAGGATTGGATTAGAGTCAGACTGTGTGGGTCTGCCACTTACTGCTTATGTGGCTTTGAGCAAATCACTTAACCTCTCTGGTACCCAGTTTCCACATTTGTAAAATGAGGGAGTTGGACTAGATGACCTTCAACGTCCTTTACAGCTCCAAATCTATGATCCTATTATCCTGTAAGACTGACCTCCATCTGGTACTTATAGAATGCTTATAGAAAACCATCTTTTTACTTTCTGGTCATGTCATGTATGGCTTCTTCCACTGAAATATTTTCAGAATGCTCTTGTGATTTCCATCAATAACATGGAAAGCTCACTAACCTTTCTCATCCACCTGGGTCATTCCCTGGCATGCAGACCCCACTCAGATTCAGGCAGCCTTATGATTCAATGGGGAGAAGCCACATAAGGTTAGATTCAATCTGACAAGTGAATGTTAACCTTAACCCTAATAGACAAGTAATGAGACTGGTAATTGTTCTCTAAGTCTTCAAATCTTCCAAAGGGGGATTTAACTGCATGGCACCTGAAGGTGATGATGATTTTAATAAAAGGCTATCCTTCAATTTTCATTGTGATAATACAATTGTTCTGGTATTTGGGACACTTAAATGAGCTTTTCTGTGGGGAAAAAGAGATGAAAGCACAGGGTCCATATGACTTTTAAGTGTAACAATTTAAAGATGTCAGAAACAAGGGTCGGTAAAATAGTTAACAGGTTTGAAATATTAAATAGAAAATCTATGACCTCTGTTTGAAGAGTTCCCAGTGGGATCAATGTGTCACTCACATTCAACCTGGGAAAGGAAACAGGCACGCCTAATGCCCTTTGGGTATTTATAGTCAATGAGTATTCTCCCTTCAAGGTCATTTCTTTGTTGTCACTTTTGGGGAAGCAAGACTCAGAGAATGATGAAAGTTGGAAGAACCTTTAGAGATCATTCTGTCAAAACCTTTCATTTTTCAGAAGAGTTAACTGATGCCCAAAGAGGAGAAGTGACTTAACCAAGGCTACACAGTAAATAAGTCCAGAAAATAAGAACCTAGATCACCTGATTCACAGTCTGGCTCTCTTTCCTTCCATTACATTTCATTTTCTCTGCATGTACTTCCCACTCAAAGTCTGACTCATAAATAAAAATGGCTCACTGAATGGTCCTTCTGACAATCTAGAATGTTGGAGCCAAAAAGTTGTCTCAGTGATAATCTACTCCTGATCCATGGCTAAATAAGAATCTTCGCAAAAGCTTCCCTGAAAATTGGTCATCCAGCCTTTTCTTGAAACCTCAAGTGGCCTGTCACAAAAGACAACTGATTCCACTATTGGATGTTCCTCATTGTTAGAATAGTTTTTCTTACATTAAGACTAAATCTGCCTCTTAGTAACTTCTATCCCTCATTCCTAGTATTGCACCATGGGGCTAAACAGAAGTCTAACTTCTCTTTCCCATACGATAGCCCTTCAAATAATTGATGATTATCATGTTCCCCTTTTATAGAAGTTAAATCTGCTTAGTTCCTTTAACCATTCCTCATATATCATGATCTTTCATTTTGCTTCTTCTTTGTGTAGTTTTCTACTTTTGATATTTTTTTCCTTAGAGTTAGTTGTCTGGGAAGGTAGACTTAATAGTCTAAGTGTATGGGTGATAGCAACTCCTGGTCTTCTTTTCAATCCCATGATTCCCTGTTTCATTATTTAGAATCAGACATAATAAAAAAGACTTTTATCTTTCAGTGGGAAGAGCAGGAGGCAGTCAGGTGGTTCAGTGGATAGAATGCTTGGCCTAGAGTCAGGAAGTTCAGTTGAAATATGTCCTTAGTTCCATGACCCTGGGAAAGAAGTCATTTAATCTCTCTCTCTCTCTCTCTCTCTCTCTCTCTCTCTCTCTCTCTCTCT
>NW_027187246.1:825060-877155 GCF_028583685.1 Petaurus breviceps papuanus
TCTCTCTCTCTCTCTCTCTCTCTCTCTCTCTCTCTCTCTCTCTCTCTCTCTCTCTCTCTCTCTCTCTCTCTTTCTCTCTCTCTCCCTCTCTCCGTCCCCTGCCCCTCTCCCCTCTCTCTTTTGCTTTTTTGAAGGGGGGAGGGCAGGGCAATTGGGATTAAGTGACTTACCTAGGGTCATGTGGCTAGTCTAGTAAGTGTTAAGTTTCTGAGCCGAATTTGAACTCAAGTCCTCCTGACTCCAGTGTTGGTGCTCTATTCACTGTGTCACCTAGCTGCCACTCACAACCTCTCTTTGCCTTAATCTAATGGAGAGGGAAATGACAAGCCACTCCATCTTTTCCAAGAAAGCCCCATGGATAATATGGCCCATGGATTCATGAAGAGTTGGACTCCAACTGAGCAATGACAACAGGAATAGATCAAGACAGGAAGATTTGAAGCCTGTTTTCTGAACTGAGATCATAGATGTATAGGATTTAAAATAAGAAAAGATCTTAGAAATCATCTACCAGGAGTTCTTAACCTGGGGTCTATGAATTTGTTTTTGAAATGTTTTGATAACTATATTCCAATATAATTGGTTTCCTTTGTAATGTTCTGGGTTCTGTTTGATGCATTTAAAAATTAAAGGATCCATTAGTTTTGCCAGATGGTCGAATGACACAAAATATTGAGAATTCCTCGCCTAGTCTAGCTCATGTTACAGATGGACAGGTAAAGGAACCTGACAAAGAACGTAACTGTATATTTGACTATGCCACTTTAAATTAAAAGGGAGGGCCTCCTAATGCCCTCAACACCAGTCTACAAAATATTTTCAAAGCTGTCTAACAAGAAAATGTAGCCTAACTTTGTTGGGATTGGAAAATTATCAAAAGCAGGTGGCTTTTGCCTTCACAACCATGTAGTCCAGGAATTTACCAACATTATATGTCACAATTAGAATAACATTAAAAAGAGGGTTCAGTGTTCTAAATATTGAAATTCATATCTAATTTCTTCTAAGAACTCCTTTAAAAATAGCATTTAAAGAGTATAAACCACATAAAACTTGTGAGAAACTAGTGCAAAGAATATTACTTCCAATGAGTTAACTGAGACTCAGAGAGGGGAAGTGATGCCTCTGGCCATATCAATACATCATGGATGTGTGATTCTGTTGGTGTGGGAATTTCATTCACTAACTTGTATTGCAACCTATCTATAACTTGGTAGATAAGCCACAGTGAGTTACCTAAGGCTGAAAGAAGTTAAATGACTTGCCTTTGGCCATATAGATAGTAAATGTTGGTGCCAGGATTTGGACCATAGTCTCATGATACCAGGTCCAATACACTTCCAACTTGAAAACATATTACTTTAGACTATGATGGAGGGAAATACATTTAAACTTGTGACATAATTCCTAGCTTAGAGGTTAAGAGAGGATCTGTAATGTGCTCCTATAACACACTTTTGATAGAGATAATATTGCCATTTTTATTTAAATTAATTTGTTCTTAATATACATTAATATTCTATGCATCATTGAGAGAGAAAGCTTATGGTTATATAACAAATATCAAGAAATACTATTTTATTAATTATTATTAGAAGAAGAATATTGCCTTGTGATTATTTTAACTTTATTATTAAACTTATTGATATAATTTAAAATTAAGAGAACTAAAAATGTAGAGTAGCACTATTATAGAACCCAGCTTTAATACTTTTTCAGACAAATGGAAATCTTGTATTGGATGGTAGTACTTGCTGGCAAAATATGATATTATAGGGTAGCTTTATTTGACATATATTCACAGATAAAAGGAGGGAAGCTGAGTTCTAAAACTTATAGGAATAGAGTCAAGGGATACTCAAGTATGAGAAAAATTCCTATTCTTGCTAAAAAGAAATGCAAATTACTCTTATTGTTGACATGTACTTCTCCTAGGTCCTAGTATCACACAAACTTCACATTTATTCTTTTATATTATCAACTGGGAAGTGAGACCACTGGGGTGGGATCAATTCACCTTGGGCTACATGGAGCTTTTCAGAATTTTATGTGAAGCCCATGACGGGAATGGGAAGACAAAACTTCCATTATGGATTATCTTAATGCTTTGACTAAAAGTAATACCATGTCCTTTGAAAGATGTAAGTAATATTAAAATGAATGAGAATGAATAATATAAATATTTGTATTAATAATAATTTGTATAGCCCTTAATGATTTTCGAAACATTTTTACATAATCTCATTTAATCTTCACAACAATTGAGGTGGGCATTATCATTTCCATTTTACATGGAGGAGGAAATCAAGATCCAAGAGAGGTGAAATAAGGTTATTCAGTGATTTAGGGGCAGAACTGAAATTAGAACTTGCTCTTTTAGCTTGAAGTTCAGTGTTCTGATCCTCTCATTCCCTTTTTGTTAACATGCTGGAAAGATTTGGGCTATACAATGGGACAGTCAGGTAGATTAAAAGATTATTTATGGTTGGGTTTAAAGAAAGTTTATGAATAGTTTAATGTCAGCTTGGCAGGTGGCATCTATTGAGGTTTCTCAAGGATCTGATTTGGCCCTTTGCTATCTAAATAAGCGACTTGAATTAAAGCATGTTTGCATGCTTGATAATTTGCAGTTAACAAAATTTGAGAAGGATAACAAACACATTTGACGACAGACAGGCTCCAAAAAGATTTTTATAGACTTTAACATTGGGCTAAATCTAAACAGAAGACATTTACAAGCACCAGCATTGTTATATAACATTTTATTTGGAAAACATCTGAAGGTTTTTAAGTGTACTACATTCTCATCATATAGTGAATCATCACTATTATGGTAGCCAAGAAAGATATCTTACACTATATTGCAAAAGCCACAGTCTCCAGGAATAAATAGGTGACATTCTTGCTATAGTTTCTGCCTCTTAGCTTCACTGGCTTCCTTCAAGATTCAGCTAAAATCTTACTTTCTACAAGGAGGTGTTTACTGGTCCCCCATTACTATCCCTTTGCTCACTGGTACCTTCTCTATGAGATTATCTTTCATCTGTTTTGTGTTTATCTTGTATTTATGCAGATTTTTTTACATGCTGTTTCCTCCATTAGAATATGAGACTCACGAGATAAAAGATAGTGTTTATTTGTATCCCTAATGCTTACCACAGTACCTGGCACATTGTAAACAATTAATAAATGCATATTGACTGAATGACTGACTTTAATGGCTAGAGGATTTGGGGATTATGATATTCAGGTTTTGGGGTGTCACATTTTAGGAAGAATATTGATAAGCTGGAAGGCATTCAGAGGAGGGCTATAAGATAATGAAAGCCCTTGAGTCTATACCAGGGGTGTGGAACCTGTGACCTCAAGGCGACATGTAACCTTCTAGATCCTTAAGTGCAGTCCTTTGACTAAATTCAATTTTCATAGAAGTTTCACAAATGCTCTGTGTTTCTATGAAAATCAATTGAAGAAATTGGTGATGGGGTGAGCCTGCAGAAGAGAAAACCTGTGTATGTGTGTGAGATATATCTATATTTGAAGTATTTGAGGGGCTGTCATGTGAAAGAGAAATCAGATTTAGTCTATTTGGTTCCAAAGGGTAGAACTAGAAGTTAGTATGTGAAAGTTGAAAAGGGACAAATTCAGGCTTGGTATAAGGAAAATCTTTCCAATAATTAGAACTGCCACAAAGTGGAAGGGGTTGCCTAGGGAGGGAGATAGCTGACCTTCAGTTGAGATCTTTAAACAAAGGCTGGATACTCACTTATCACATATGATGTATAAGGTGTAATTTTTCAAGTATATTTTGGGCTAGAAGATCACTGGGGCTGCTTCTGATTCTGAGATTTTATGATTCTTTATGAGGAATGGAAGACCAGCTATAGAAAGACCAAGGAAGAGAAGATGTTGGAAAGGAGATTGGAATTAGGAATAAACAGGTGATACTAAAAACCTGAGTACAGTTTTATTTGAATGGTGGAGACAGAGGCTTTCCTTAAATGGGTCAGGTAGTAAATGGGTGGTGAGAATGAAGTGGCAGTGAATAGAGTTTCTAGGAGTTTTCCAGTGAAAAGAAGGAGATAATCTGGGGTTTTTAGTGGATTGTAAGTTCAAAGTGAGTCAGCATTATGGTGTAGCAACTAAAAAAGTGAATGTAATTTTAGCCAGCATTGAGGAACATAGCTTTCAAGAATACTGTGATGATGATGCCTAGTTTCCTCAGTGATTCTATAGCATGGACTCAAGGTCCTCCACCATCCAGGTGGAGATTGTCCATAGGAGAGCCACCAGGATGGTGAAGGACCTTGAGTCCATGTTATGTGAAGAATCGTTAAAAGAACTAGATATTCTTTGCTTGGAGATGAGAAGACTCATGGGAGACAGGATAGATATCTTCAAGTATTTGAAGGGTTATCATATGGAGGAGAGACTAAGTTTAATCTGTTTAGCCCCAGAGGGCAGAACCAGGATCAGTGGAAAGAAACCAAGAGGCAAAATTATTTTTTCATGTTAGGAAAAAAGCTCTCCAACAATTTCTAGCAATTAGACCTGTCTAAAAGTGCAAAGGGTTGCCCTGAGAGGTGGTGGGCTCCCCTTCCTTGTAGCTCTTCAAGCAAGTAGGTTGTTGTAAGGGTTATGGGATTTAAAGATCTCCCATGCCCCATGGACGTGCTGACATAGAAGAGCAAGAAAAAAAAAAAAGACGGGCTAAGTGTCTTTGGGTTGGAGGTGGGGGGCGGTTGCCTTTTTTTTTTTTTTTTTTGAGTTAGGACTCCGGCTGAGCACTGCCAGGGGCCAGAGCTGCTGGGAGCGCTCTTCCAGGACACTGGGTGGTTGCTGTGAGTGGGGAGAGGAGGACCTTTGCCTGAGGTAGCCTGTTCTGTTTTAAAGGCTTGAAAATGTGGGTGCTTTCTACTTTATCTACCTGTGCCAATGTCATAACAACTCTGATGGCTTTCACTTTCTGGTTTTGGGACTCAGTCTTTTGGTATCTTAATAAATTTTCTAGTTTATTTCCCCAAATGGCAAACCTGACGTATTTTGTGATGGATAATTATATCAGCATATTTGTAATCTCTATAGGCATTGTGAATATGGCATTGCTGATACATTTGGCGACGAGGATGGGATCACAAAATCTCAGGCCTCTATTTGGAAGCAGTGGGGCTTTAGAGGGAGAAATGGCTATTCCAGGATGGGAGGATTTGCCTTATTCCTCTCTAGCCAGAGAATGGGCTAAAAGCACAGGGCCCTGTGAAAACTGGGAACCAAGGCTAAAAGAGGGAGAACCTGGAGATTTGGAAAGATGTTTGAAAGCAATACCCATAGAACCAGGCAAAGAACTGGCAGGAGTGTGCAGGAGAGGCTGGGTGCTGCTAACAAGTTATCTCCTTATGTGTAAAAGTAGGGATAAGCTGCTGAAGGAAAGAGCTAGGATGGCTAGGGAGTCAGCTGGTTTGCCTGAGGATTCTTCTGTGTCACAGTACTCAGAAGAGCAAACTGGAGGGACCCATGTGGTCCAGGAGCAAGCTACTGTGCATGTAGCTAAAAGGAAGCAAAAAACTAGCAGAAGGAATGTGCATGCAGCTTTTGTACAGGCTGGGCAGAGTTGCCCTGACAGCTTCCAGGAGAATGTGTGTGAGGAGAATGGAACAAGGTTAGATGAGGAGTCTCCTAATGTAGAAGCTCTCCCCATACGAAGAAGAAGGCAGGAGAACCACCGAGGCAAAACAGAGTCCAGGGAGATAATTGAGGATTTCACTCAACAGGAGATCACTGATATATTGAGTAAATTTACCCAAAGAATGGGGGAGTCTTTAGTGTCTTGGATAGTAAGAATCACTGATGAAGGCGCAGGAGGAATAACACTGGACAATGAGGACTGTTTAAAATTCATAAGTATCAGTCAGAATCCTTTTGTACACCAGGCTTTTAGGGATCACCATATGCAAGGAGGAAATAACAAAACGAATCTTCTAGCTTTAGCTGCAGAAGGTTGCAAAAAGCAATATCCAACTGAATCTATGTGGCCTAGGGGAGACAGACCCTGGTACTCACTTAGAGACTGTATGAGAAAACTAAAGGAGGAGGTAATGAAAACTGCTATCCTGATTGGAGATGCAAATGCATATTATGATACCCCCCTAGGAGTTCCTCATAGAAATATCATAGTGAAGACGGCTCCTCCTGCATATAAGCACCTAATTCTGACTCTTTTAATTGGAGAAATAGGGCACCCTCTTTCAGAGGTGCTGGATAAGATTTCACAATTAAGCGATTTAGGGGAATGGGAAAAAGACAAATTGCCTCGAGAGAGAAGAGTAAACAGCCAGAGGATTCAGAGACAAAATAGACCCACAAGAAGGGAACTGTTCACTGCTCTATTAAGAGCTGGGGTGGACTTTAGAAGAATAGATGGTATTCCAACTGAAGAGCTGCATAAGCTGTACCAAGAAAAGGTACTTAGCATTAGAATGAACAGGGAAGCAGGAACCACCCCCGCAGGTATTTCTGAATCTGAATCTTTGTATCCAAGTTTGCCCCACCTTCAGGGGGAATAGGAGATAGGCCAAGCCCCAGCCCAGATAAAAGAAATATGCAGAAGAGATTGCAGACCCCATATTGGTTTAACAATATATTGGAAGAATGGATCAACTACTGTGACTAGGGCACTGATTGATACGGGGGCTGAGGCCACACTCATCTATGGAAACCCTGATAAGTTTAAACATGGAACTCCTATTACCATCACAGGTCTAGGAGGCATGGAAATATCAGCCATACAGGTTAAAATAACAATGAAAATTGGGCAGTTACCTAAGAAGGAATATACTGTGGTTGTTGTACCCATTCCTGAATACATCATTGGAATAGATGTATTGAGAGGCATGACTCTGAATTTACCTGAAGGAAGATACCAATTTGCTGTGAGGAAGATAGGAATTAATACAGTTTTAGTAGGAAAACTAAAAATGGACCCAATCACTTTACCTGAACCTTCTGAAGTAATTACTTTAAAACAGTATCGTGTGCCAGGTGGGCAAGATGAAATTGCCACTACTATAAAGGAATATGTTGAAGCAGGAGTGTTAGTCCCTACAACCACAAGATGGAATAATCCTGTCTGGCCAGTAAGAAAATCAGATGGGACGTGGAGAATGACTGTGGATTATAGACAGTTGAATAAGGTGACTCCTTCTTTGTATGCTGCTGTTCCAGATACCATCACCTTAATAGAGAGGATCCAGAAATATGATGGGACTTGGTATGCAGTTATTGACTTGGCAAATGCCTTCTTCACCATCCCAATAGACTCTAAACAATGGGACCACTTCGCTTTCACTTGGCAGGGTAGACAATATACTTTTACTCGCTTGCCACAAGGGTACATACATAGCCCCACTATTTGTCACAGGATTGTGGCTGAACAGTTGGATGAATTAAAGCTACCTGGTGTACAGCTTACCCACTACATTGATGATATCATGATACAGGGAAAAGATGCGAAAGTAGTGGAAAGGAGTTTGACCCTTCTAATTGAGCATATGAAAAGTAAAGGGTGGGAAATTAACCCTACAAAGGTTCAAGGACCAGCTCAGAATGTGAAGTTTTTGGGTATACAATGGAAGAAGGGGCTAAGGGAGATTCTTCCTCAAGCCCGACAAAAGATTCAGGATTTTTCTACCCCTACCAATAAGAAGGAGGCCCAAAAGTTCATAGGATTGTTTGGATACTGGAGGCACCACATTCCACATTTGGGACAGATTTTAAAACCTTTATATAGAGTTACACGGAAGAAATATGAATTCGACTGGGGACTTGAGCAGAGTAAAGCTTTTGAAGAAGCCAAGGCTGCCATACAATTGGCCCCAGATTTGTGGCCCATGCAAAATGGTCCAGTGGAATTGCAAGTGACTGTACAAGATGATTACGCAAACTGGAGCTTATGGCAAAAACAACAAAGCCGAAATGTACCTTTGGGATTTTGGTGTAGGAAACTCCCTTCATCTGGAGTCCAGTACACACCTTTTGAAAAGCAGTTGTTAGCTGCATATTGGGCTTTGGTGGAGACTGAACAACTGACTGTGGGCCATGAAGTGATATTAAGACCTGGAATCCCAATTATGACCTGGGTAATGAGTACCCCAGCTTCTCACAGAATTGGACATGCCCAAGAGGCTAGTATAATCAAATGGAAGTGGTATATTCAAAATAGAGCGAAAACAGGCAAAAGTGGAGTCTCTGCTCTGCACGAATCTATAGCAAACATAGAAATTGAGAGGAATGACACACCCCCTGAGCCAAAGCAACAGTTGGTACAGTCCACTGTAAAATGGAATGAGGGATATGATGTATTAACTGAGGAACAAAAGAGACATGCATGGTTTACTGATGGGACAGCAAAATATTTGGGGCAAAAAAGACATTGGAAAGCAGTGGCCTATAACCCATGTACTAGAAGGACTTTGGAAAGTACTGGGATAGGTTCAAGTAGCCAATATGCTGAACTTATGGCAGTATATCAAGCCATCAAAATAGAACAAGGAGGACAGTGTCATATATTCACTGATTCATGGGCGGTAGCTAATGGGTTAGCTACATGGATGCCCATGTGGAAAAATGAAAATTGGGAAATTCATGGTAAACAAGTCTGGGGCAAAGAATTATGGGAAGATATCTGGAACATGTCTTTGGTCACTGACTTGTCAGTTTTTCATGTAGATGCTCACGTGGCCCCCACCACACCAGAACGTGAGTACAATGCTCATGCTGATCGACTGGCAAAGATTGCTACTGAACATATTGTCCCTACTTTGACAACAACTGATGATCCGGTATTAGCAAAATGGGTCCACCAAACAGCAGGCCATTTGGGGGTCCAGGCCACACACCAGTGAGCACAAGATCGAGGTATCAGTATCTCTCATTCACTGTTAAAACAGATAGCAGAAGACTGTCATATATGTCAATTGGAAAAGGAGCGAACTGTTCCTCGGGTAGTAACTGGAGAGATAGCAAGAGGAAAAGTCCCAGCCCAAATCTGGCAAATAGATTATATTGGTCCACTACCACTGGATAAAGGATGCAGATTTATATGTACTTGTGTTGATACCTATTCAGGTGTACTAGTAGCTTGTCCTTATAAGAATGCAACGCAGAAAAACACTTGTAAAACCCTAGATCTCATAAGTCTATATTATGGAACCCCAATGCAGATTCAGAGTGACAATGGGTCACATTTCAAAGGCAATGAAATGAAGAAGTATTGTATACTAAACAATATAGAATGGATATATCATATTCCATATTATCCAGAAGCATCTGGGTTAATTGAAAGAATGAATGGACTACTGAAAGAACAGTTGAGGAAGTTAAGTTCCAATAATTCATATCAACATTGGAAGGATAATTTGTTCATGGCTTTGTGTAATTTGAACAATAGACCATTGGGAGGAAGTACACCTCTAGCCAGAATGATGACCCCCAATCTTCAAATTAGAAAACAACAAACACACAAGATCCCAAATATTGAGTATTGGACCTTGAGGCCAGATGTCCCAGCACCGTACCCAGGACCACCTGGTTCGGTGGGGTATGATTTACATTGTTTAGAGGACTTTTGGTTGGACAGGAAAGAAGTAAGAAAAATTTCCACTGGGATATGCATAAGAATCCCTAAAAATAACTTTGGACAGATTTTACCCAAATCAGGATTAGCAGCTCAAGGAATACATGTATTGGCTGGAGTAATAGATTCTAATTATCAAGGAGAAATTGTTGTAACATTCCAGAATTTAGGTGAAGGGCCCATACAGATTCACAAGAATGATAGGATAGTTCAAGTGATTATCGTTCCTTGTAAAACAATGCCACTTGTAAAAACTGACCCTCCTTCCAAAATAACTGTCACAGGAATTGAAGGATTTGGTTCTACTGATAGAATAAAATCAGGAGCTAAAGTATGGGTAAAACGGAATCCAGATGATGTTCCAAAGGCTGCAGAGATTATAGCATATGGGAAGGATAACACTGTAACTATTGTTTATTCTGGAGAAGATGATTACAAAATTGTACCCTTAAATCATTTATTCTACCGTGAGTGAGGCTACAATAGTCTGGTTATTGTTCTTGATTTTTTGTTTGTTCACCTTGTTTGTTAGATTTGTTTCCACAGGCTTGGTACCCTCCATGTGTAGATGCCTGATAGCTTAAGCTGGATGTCACCCCCTGTCTGCAACTGTGATGTGTCACCCTTGGACCTGGCATCAAGCATATTAAGAACTGACCTCTCAAATGGGACCCCTAAGGACAGGGACAGCTCTACATCCGATTTCAGCAGCAAGTAGCCATAGAAGAGATCTTCACCCCTTACCACAAGATTTTGGGGCCCCATTTGTTCGGGGTAGGGGGAATGATGGGGAGCTTGTGCTCAAGCCCCACCCTAAAATATGGTTTTTTGTGTTTATTGTGTGCTATTCTTGTTATATTGTTGTGAAATTTTGTTGACACCAGTTATTCCTACTGTATTTTTGCCAAGTAAGGGACATGAAAGATCTTGGGGCCGAATGTAAGGGTTATGGGATTTAAAGATCTCCCATGCCCCATGGACGTGCTGACATAGCAGAGCAAGAGAAAAAAAAAAAGCCGAGCTAACGGTCCTGCGGTTGGCAGTTGGTGGCAGTTGCCCTTTTTTTTTTTTGAGTTAGGTCTCCTGCTGAGGACTGCCAGAGGCCAGAGCTGCTGGGAGCGCTCTTCCAGGACACTGGGTGGTTGCTGTGAGTGGGGAGAGGAGGACCTTTGCCTGAGGTAGCCTGTTCTGTTTTAAAGGCTTGAAAATGTGGGTGCTTTCTACTTTATCTACCTGTGCCAATGTCATAACAACTTTGATGGCTTTCACTTTCTGGTTTTGGGACTCAGTCTTTTGGTATCTTAATAAATTTTCTAGTTTATTTCCCCAAATGGCAAACCTGACGTATTTTGTGATGGATAATTATATCAGCATATTTGTAATCTCTATAGGCATTGTGAATATGGCATTGCTGATACAGTTGTAGTAGGGATTACTTTCATGTGTAGTTTCAGCACTTCTTATACTGTGGGTCTTGACCCCATATTGCAATCCACAGTTTAAGAAGTGCTGAGTGGTCATGGGTGGAAAAAGTTTAAGAAGCCCTGATTGGCCTCTTATGTCCCTTTTAGCTCTCAAATTTTGTCATTCTGTTACAAAATGAAAACTTGAAGGGATGACAAAGTCAAGGAAAGACCACGTTAATTTTGGATAAGAGGTAGCAACCAAAAATCAATCAATCATCAATCACTTGAGCACATTTTTATGTAGCTGGGTTTGAGCTAGATATGCAGCATTTAAAAATGTGAGAGAAAATGATCAACACAACTTAGCCATCATCATCTTTTTCCCCTTCATTGTTGCTTTTTTTATTTCATAACTTTCTTGAGTTTATTAATTAATTTTTAGTTTTCAACATTCACTTCCATAAGATTTTGAGTTCTACACTTTCTCCCTATCTCTACCCTCCCCCATCCCAACATGGTGTGCATTCTGATTACCTCTTCCCCCAGTCTGCCCTCCCTTCTATCACCTCCCCCCCCCTTATCTTATCCACTTCCCTTCTATTTTCATGTAGGTCAAGATAGATTTCTATAACCTCTTTCCTACATATCTTATTTACTGGATACATATAAAAACAATTTTTAACATTGTTTTTTAAAACTTTAATTTCCACATTCTCTTTCTTCCTCCCTCTCCACTCACTCTCATTGAAAAGGCAAGCAATTCAATATAGGTTATATATGTATAGTTATGCAAAACACTTCCGTAACAGCCATATTATGAAAGACTAACTATATTTCCTCCATCCTATCCCCTTTATATTTATTCTATTTTCTCCTTTAATTTGTCCCACCTCAAAAGTGTTTGCTTCTGATTACCCCTTCCCCAATCTGCCCTGCCTTCTATCACCCCACCTTTCTTCTCCCCTTTCACCCCTACTTTCCTGTAGGGTAAGATAGATTTTCATACCCAATTAAGTGTATATGTTATTCCCTCCTTGAGCTAAATCCAATGAGAGTAAGGTTCACTCATTCTCCCTCACCTCCCCCCTCTTCTCCTCCATCATAAAAACTTTTTCTTGCCTCTTTTATGTGATATAATTTACCCCATTTTGCCTCTCCCTTTCTCCTTCTCCCAGTACATTCCTCTCTCACCCTTTAATTTTATTTTTAGGTATCATCCTTTCATATTCAACTTACCCTGTGCTCTCTGTTTCTATATGCATACACAATTATATACATATACACACATAGATATCTATCTATCTCTATCATCTATCATCTATCATGTATCTATCTATCTATTCCTTCCAACTACCCTAATACTGAGAAAGGCCTCATGAGTTACAAATAGCATCTTTCCATGAAGTAATATCAACAATTCAACTTTAATAACTCCTTTATGATTTCTTTTTCCTATTTACCTTTTCATGCTTCTCTTGAATCTTTTATTTGAATGGCAAATTTTCTTTTAAGCTCTGTTTTTTTTTTCATCAAGAATGCTTGAAAGTCCTCTATTTCACCAAATATCCATTTTTTCTCTGAAGAATTACACTCATTTTTGCTGGGTAGGTGATGCTTGATTTTAATCCTAGCTCCTCTGACCTCCAGAATATCATATTCCTTAATGTAGAAGTTGCTAAATCTTGTGTTATCCTAATTGTATTTCCATGATACTTGAATTGTTTCTTTCTGGCTGTTTGCAACATTTCTTCCTTGACCTGGGAACTGTGAAAATTGGCTACAATATTCTTAGGAGTTTCCCTTTTGGGATCTCTTTCAGGAGGTGATCAGTGGATTCTTTCAGGGTCTCTTTTCTCCTCTGGTTCTGGAAAATCAGGGTAGTTTACCTTGATAATTCCTTGAAAGATGATGTCTTGGCTCTTTTTTGATCATGGATTTTAGGTAGTTCAGTAATTTTAAAATGATCTCTCCTGGATCTATTTTCCAGGTCAGTGGTTTTTCCAATGAGATTGTCTTCTATTTTTTCATTCTTTTAGTTCTGTTTTATAATTTCATGATTTTTCATAGCATCATTAGCTTCCATTTGCTCCATTCTAATTTTGAAGGAATTATTTTCTTCACTGAGCTTTTGGACCTCCTTTTCCATTTGCTTTTTAAGGCTTTCTTCTCCTCATTGGCTTTTTGAACCTCTCTTGCCGTTTGGGTTACTCTATTCTTTAAGGTGTTATTTCTTCAGAATTTTTTGGGATCTCCTTTAGCAAGCTGTTGACTTGTTTTTAATGATTTTCTTGCATCATTTTTGTTTCTCTTCCCAATTTTTCCTCTACTTCTCTTATATGATTTTCAAAATCCTTTTTGAGCTCTTCCATGGCCTGTGACCAATTAATATTTTTCTTGGAGGCTTTGATGTAGGAGTTTTGACTTTGTTGTCTTCTTCTGGTTGCATATTTTTATCTTCCTTGTCACCAAAGTAAGATTCTATAGTCTGTATTTTCCCCTGCTGTTTGCTCATTTTCTCAGTCAATTACATGACTTTTCAGTTGTTTCTTAAGGTAAGACTCTGCTTTCAGAGTGGAGGGTGTATTGGCCCAAGCTTCAGGGGTTTGTGTAACTGTTTTCAGAGATATTTCTAGGGATCTGAAAAGTTTCAGTTCTTCTGAGGTTGTATGATCAAAGGAGAGGTGTTTCCTCCTCCTTCTCCCAGTACATTCCTCTCCCACCCTTTAATTTGATTTTTTAGATATCATCCTTTCATATTCAACTTACCCTGTGCTATCTGTTCCTATATGTATCTGTATACATATAGAATGACCACGAATACTCTTTTCTGCCTTGTAACTGTGAGGAAGAGTCCCTCTTCATGGCCACCACAAGCTCCACCATGCCAGCACTCCTCCTCACCCCAGGACTTCCACCTAGCACTGTGACCCAGATCTAAGCATGGGCAAAGCAAGAGAATCCTGCCTCAGGGTCAGCAAAGAGATACCTGCAACCCACCTGTGATCAGCTTCTTGATTCTCCCCCACCATCTATGGACTGAGAGCTTTAGAAGCAGCCATTGCCTCCGTTGCTGCCCTGGGACTGGGGTCAGACCATACTCTTCTCTCCCCCTTGTTCCACAAACATTTCCTACTGGCCTTTCAAGTTGTCTTTGGCATTTGTGGAGTGAGACAACTGGAAACTGCCACAAATTCCAGTGATTTAGTCCCTGAGGTCTGCTCTGGTCCTGTCTGTGCTGGTGCAGCCCATGCTGGACTGTGCTCTTCTCTCAGACTGGTGCAACAGACCTTTCCTGTCAAACTTCCAGGTTGTCTTGGGCTGGAAATTTGTTTCACTCCATCATTTTGTGGGTTCTGTTGCTCTAGAATTTGTTTAGAGTAATTTTTAGAGATATTTGAGGGAGATGGTGGGAGAGCTCAAGCAAGTCCCTGCTTTTACTCTGCCATCTTGAATCTGCCTCCATAATCTTCTTTATGAAGCTATTTCCAGTCCCAAATGCTAGTGTCTTCCTTACAAGCTACCTTGTACTTAACTAGATTTTACATATTTATAGGCAGTGAAGTGCCACAATAGAGAGAGCACTGGGCTTGGAGTTAGGAAGACCTGAGTTCAAATTCAGTCTCACATACTTGCTAGCTGTGTGACCCTGAGCAAATAATCTGTATCTACTTCAATTTCCTCATCTATAAAATAAAGAGAAGTCTTTTCCTCAGAAGGCTGTTTTAAGGGAAAATGGAGATAATATGTATTAAATGCTTAGCATAGTGCCTGGCCTATAATACATGTTTAATAAATGCTTATTTCCTCTCTTTATTCCATTTTATGCTGTTAAGTGTTTCCTTCAGTAGAATGAAAGCCTCTTGTGAATAATGACTGTTTCATTATTTGCAGCTGTGTCCCCAGATTCTGGCCCAATGCATAACACATAGTAGGCATTTAACAAATACTCATTGGGTGATTGATTAAATGGTGCAAGCATCTCTAATTTTCCAGGGAAATAGGAAGGGATTATCATAAGGACACAAAGGTAGAGGATTTTTTTGTCAAGGAAAAGGAAAACCTTATACCTTGACACTGGAGCAAAGAAAGAAAAGATTGGTGAAATTGTTTTTTTGGTACTGTGGAGAGGAATTGAGAGAGTTCAGGGCAGATGACTTGACTCTTTTCAATAAAGACTATCTATTGAGAGATGGTACAATGAGTATGGAAATAGGGTTTTGAGGAGAACAGTGATAGTTTGGAAGTCACCATGGAGATCATGATTGTCAACCAGGGATATTTAAAAGAATTTCTGAGCAGCAGTGAAGGCCTGTTGAACATTAGCTAACAAGAATTCATGATAGACTCAGTCTGCATGATTTCATGATATTTTCCAGCAGTGTTCAGCTGCTCAGGAGTAGGAATAGAGAAGGCGAATTATGAGAGGTGGATCAAAGTTGAAGATAAGTCAAGTGTAAACAGAGGAAAGGAGGACAAGGTGTTCAAATGTACCAGGAATGGAAGAAGAAACTATGTCAAAAAGTCCTGAATGAGCGCAGAGGGTAAGGGGGCAAGGGTTAAGGATAGTGCCTTGCTGAATAAAGGGTTAAGGATATGAGAGGAGGAAAATAAGACCAGTAAGGATAATTTTTCTCTCCTAATGACACTTTCCGAGGGGTAGAAGGAATGAGTTTGTTAATCAGAGGTAATAGGAGCAGAGGTTTCACTAGTTTAGAAGGTTGGGGTAGTTGTGTTCTGAAAAGCATAGATTCATAAATGTAGTGATATAAGGGACCTATACATTATCCAATAAAGCTCCTTCATTTTATAAATGAGGGAACTGAGACCTACAGAGGTAAAGTGACTTGCCCAAAGTTATACAATAAGTGGCATTACTTCTGAATAAATTCATGCCCTTTGACTCAAATCTATGACTCTTTCTCCTGTGCCACAGAATTGAAGTTCTTAATTTTGATGGTGGAATGATTTCCAGAGGCAAGTAGGTGGTGTTTTGGACCACATATTAGATCTAGAATCAGGAAGACTTGAGTTCAAATTCAGGTTCTTACTCTTACTAGTTCTGTTACCTTGGGTAAACCACTTAACTTGTGTCTACCTCTGTTTCCTCAACTACGAAGTGGGGATAATAATACCTACCTCACAAGGTTATTGTGACTATTAAATGAGTCAATATGTAAAGTGCTTTGTGAACCTTAACATTCTATATAAATTTTATTTTTATTATAATTATTATTTTAGTTGAGGGTAGTTGAATGAGAGGGCAGGTTGATGGCATGAGAAATTAAGAGGTTCATAAACTGGGAAGCCAGTGCATTAACAGGGTTAGCAATGTAAATATTAAAGTCACCAAGGACAAGGGGAAGGGTTAGGATGGAAATGAAAATTATGAATTAGGTATGGAACTCATTAAGGAAGTAAAGAATATTTTCAGGGCAATAAGAAAGCTTGCAGTTGCAATAATGATAGTAAAAAGCAAATAATTACTCTACAATTGATCTGTTTTGTAAAATTTGATTTTTATATATTGGGTTTTTGTGGAAGGGTGTAAATTTGAATATTCAAAGAAACCCACTCTTTTCTTCTGTTGTGAAAAAATTCATGGTGACTAATTTACCCAGAAAAGTCATTAGATTTGTTTTCCTTACTATTCTCAGGCCAAATTGTATGTGAAATGAAGAGACAATCATTTTTTTATTGCTAATCTCAGTGTTCAATCATTGACAAAATGGCTTTCTCATAATGGCTACCCTTCCTGCTAAGAATGTCGTCTTGAATGCATTGTAAAGTCCTCAGAATTAACCACTTACATTAATTATAGGTTACACTGATGATCTAATTTAACTTTGACCTAGGGAAAAATGTCATAAATTCCAATACATGAACACAGCAGCAGGGGGGATAATTGTCATGGGGTTGAATGCTATTTTTCTCCCTGGTGCTTCTTGGCTCTGCAAATACAATCTTGTTGGGATTATTTCCATTTTATTTGTCTGGAGCCCAGGGAATGGTGACTTTGTTTATTTTATGGATTTATATCCAATTCCCCACCCCTCCCATAATCTTCCTTTAAAAATGGGCAAATAGATTATATTAAATCAGAAAGGAAATATTAGTCTTATTTCTTTTTTGTAATCAAAGCAGATACATTGCCCAGGATATAAAACAAAGCCTTCTTGAAAAAAGGAATGGAATATATTTTGGAGGGACAGAAATAAAAACTGTGGAGGAATAATATTCTGTACCAGACAGTTATGTAAAAGGCATGGACTTCCATTGTTAATCCATAGTTTTAAGAGTAGGAGTAAAGAAAACCCCAGGAGGGACTGGGTATTAAATTTGGCTTTAATTGCTAGCTGGGCCTGGCTCCTTTCTTTTCTAGATTTATAGGAATCAGTAATGAAGAAAGGCAGAATGCTATATTGTCAAAAGCATAGTTTTCAGATAGAAAGATCCAGGTTCTCATTTTGCCTTTGACCCTGGCTGACAGTGGGAGACTGTACCTTCCTGGGTCTTCAGTTCTTTCCTTCCTTCCTTCCTTCCTTCCTTCCTTCCTTCCTTCCTTCCCTCCCTTCCTTCCTTTCTTCCTTCCTTCCATCTGTCCATCCTTCCCCCCCGCTCCCCCACCCCTCTCCAGTTGGGGTTAAGTGACTTGCTCAGGATCACATAGCTAATGTTAAGTGTCTGAGGGCACATTTGAACTCAGGTTCTCCTGACTCCAGGGCTGGTGCTCTATCTACTGAACCACTCAGCTGCCCATTCCTCCTCCCCCCCATCCCCGCCAGTTCCTCTTTTCTAAAATGAGGTGGTTGGACCAAATTATCTCTAATCTCTTTCCACAAAATTCTTGTGATCAGACACTATACCACTGGTGGTCACAATTCTCTGGAACCACATTTCCAAATATTACTATCTATAAGAACTATGTAACTTTAAAAATGTAAAATATTAATTTTTATACTCTCATTTTAACAATTAATTTATGTAGATACCGTTTGTATGTCACATCTATTTTCTGATATACCTTACTCATCTAGGGAACTTTCTTTTATAATAATGATTATTAAAAAAATTCAGCAAAACCATATTCCTTTGTAACTTTTAGAGGGCTCCCAGCTCAGCTTTAGTAGTCGTAACATCAAGCTAAGTGACCTTGGAAAAGTCATGTTGCTGTGGACTTCAATTTACTCCTCTGCAAAGTGAGGAAGTCAGGCTAGATGATCTGTTAGTGGCAGTCAGGACTTGAACCCAGTTCTTCTTTCCTCCAACTCCAGAACTACTACCATTGTGATGCCGATGCCAAGGTCGATGACCCCTCCTCCGACCGCTGCTGCTGCTCTTACTCTTATCATAGGCAGTTAGGTGTGGCAGTAGACAGAGCTCTGGTCCTGGAATCCAGGCTGACATTTAGTAGCCATGTGATCCTAGGAAAGTCATTTAACCTCTACCTAAGTTTACTCAACTGTAAAATACAGACCATAACACCATGTGTCTTGCAGCATTGTTGTGAGGATTAAGTGAGGTTATAATTGTAAAGCTCTCTGCACAGTATCTGGCATGTAGCAGATACTTAATAAATACTTGTTTCCCTCTTCCTTCTTCCGGTAATCCTGCTGCTATCACCATTACTAGCTAGCTAACATTTATAGAATTCTATAAAGTTTGCAAAGCATTTTACATATATTATCTCATTTAATCCTCACAATAATCCTGTGAAGTAGGCACTATTATTCTCCTCATTTTGTTTTTTTTTGCTTTTTGGACAACAACTGGGGTTAAGTGACTTGCCCAAGGTCACACAGCTAGTTGTTGTGTTAAGTGTCTGAGGCCGGATTTGAACTCAGGTCCTCCTGACTCCAAGGCTGGTGCTCTATTCACTGCGCCACCTACCCACCCCTTTTATCCTCATTTTACAGCTGAGAAAACTGAGGCTGAGAGGCAATAAGTAAGTCACACAGTGAGGGTTCGAGTTAGGATTAAAACTCAGGTCTTAATGATTGCAAATATAACACTCTCTCTACTTTCCACCTTGCTGTTTCTCCTTTGGTTACTTTGGAGCATCAGCACAACATTGTAGATGGATAACTGGCTCGCGAAAGGCCAAGACGGCATGATATTTCATTGAAATGTAGGCTGATATACTGGGCCAAGTAGCACCCCTTTAAGGAATGAGGCTGGAAGCTACAAGGGCCTTTAAAAATATTCTGAACCTAAAGGAGTTCCCAGTTTCATCTGTCATTGGTTCAGAGTATATTTTGATATTTATGTTCAATTGTTAAAAAAAAGTTTTGTTACCTTATGATTTATAACATAATATTTCCCCCTTAACCCATACTTTCCATTGAACCCTCCCTTGTTACAAATCAAAACCAGCCAACACGTGGACCATGTCTGACAACATACCACATTCTGTATCTGTGGTCCCTCGTGAAAAGAGAGATGGATGTTTCAACTCCTTGTGATGAAGATTAGACATCATAATTGATAATAGTTCTATTGCAGCTAGGTGGTGTAGTGAATAGAGCACTGTACTTGGAATCAGGAAGACTTACTTTCTGAGTGTCTGGCCTGAGACACTAACTGTGTGATCCTGGGCAGTAACTCACTTAACCTAGCTAGCCTCAGTTGCCTCATCTGTGAAATGAGCTAGAGAAGGAAATAGCTTCAGTGTCATTGCCAAGAAAATCCCAAATGGGGTCATGAGGAGTTGGACATAACTGAAAAATGACTGCATGAATGAACCTAGATAATACAGACTGGTTTGTTCTCACATGTGAAGAGGGAAGGGTAGAGTATTTGGACCAAGAGCTGTGTTCATGCAGTGTAGGGAGGTACGTGTTCAAGATGAATTGAAGGGGACTAGGGAGCTGACGCAACTTGAACTGAGAATAACCCCTGGTGGATAATATAGAGATTGTATTCTGAGTAGTTATTTCTGTACACCCACCTGTCTTTCCATCTGTAGGGTCCATGTGACATAGTTGCTCCCATGAAGAGTAGAATCCTAGGAACTTACATTTAGCAAAATTATAGTTGACTGTGGAGATAGAGAAGCAATTTAATGAACTGACAAAGAGATGTCAGCACCAAGAAAGGAGAAGCCATATTTACCCATGATAGATTTAGGGGCACAAACATACTAAATAGAGTCAAGTTTTCTAGTTTCTTAATGTTCCACCTTCATAGCTGTTAATTCTTTTAAAAACTCTTCCTGTTCTTTGATCACTTACATGTTGTAGAATGGATCTAGGTCTTATCTATATGTGCCAATTTCTTGTATCTCTGGGATATAACGATTTATATCAAAGATATATGATGCAAAGTCTTTTCCCCGCTCAATTGCTTGTCTTATTTTTCTCATTGCATCAGTTATGTTGGTGATAAAGTTCCCCTTCTTCTCTTCCTCCTGTACCCCCACCTGTGTTCTCATCAGTTTGGGAAACTCTTGGTGTGGAAATTTGCTCCAGCGCAAACTGGGAAATCATCAGTAATTTATAGTCTTAGAGAATTAACTGGAGTGCTGAAAAATTATTATGTCCATGGTTGCACAGCCAGTGCCACAGGTAGAATCTGAACCCGTCTTCCTGACTATGAGGTCAGTCCTCTATTCACTATGCAATGCTATCTCTAGTTTTATATAATCAAAATAGTTAATTTGGTTATTTGTGATCTCTTTTAAACCTTGTTATGAATTGTCCTTTGGCCATAGTTGTATAAGGTATCTCTATTTTCTAATTTTTAAATGATGTGACTTTTTTGTATTTAGGTTGGAATTTATTGTCCTCTATGGCTTCAAATGCTCTACTAAGTCTAATTTCTGCCACATTGCTGTCAAGTTTACCCTTTAATTTTTGGATAATAAAGAACCTTTCCCAAATGGTTGATATTGTAAGATATATCAAACACTGAATTGATATACATAATTGCTTTTTTAATCAAGCTTATCTAGTCTGTTCCAGTGATCTATTTTCTATTTTTTAACTCGTACCAATTTTTTATGAATAAAAGAATAAATGAAAAAGCATTTATTAAACCCTTACTATATGGTGAGCACTGTACTGAGTGGTGAGGATATAAATAGAAAAAGCAAGACAAGCACTGATCTCCAGAAGCTTATTCTCCAATTAGTGGAAACAATACATAAAAGAAAGTTCAGCTACAGATCAGATGGAAAGGCTTTTAAGAACTTAAGGGCACAGTGCTATGGTGAATGGCAAGACTTAAGGATCCCAGGTTGCATCAGTAATTCAGATGACAGAAATGGGGGTCTGGAGAGCATAGGCCTAGAGAAACTTGGGGGGGTAGTGGCAATATAGATGGTAAAACCTGGTGGTCTTCTATCTCAATGGAAGGAATACAATTATTCTTTATAATATAGTATGAAATCTAGTAAGACTGTGTCTTCTTAATTCCTACTTAAAAAAATCATTATTTCCTTTAGCGATTAAATGAATTTTGTTATTTTGTCTAATGCCATAAAGGGACACTTTGGCAATTTTACTGGTATAGTATTAAATTTATCATTTATTCTGGTAATTTTTTTACTATATCTGTACTGTCTAATCTTGGATAGTAATTTCTCTCCAGTTAGTTCTTCTGCTTTATTTTTGTGGAGTATCTTTAAATTGTATTTATATAACCCCTAAGTATGTCTTGACAGATTTCCTTCCATATAATTTATTCATTTTGCACTTATTTTGAATTAAATTTATTTTCACATCATTTCCTTTTTATTTTGTTATTGATTTTATCTACCTCATATCTTGCTAAATTATTGAAACTTTTTTCTCCAATTAATTTACTGATTCCCTAAGGTTATCTAAGTATCATGATGTCTGCAAATAAGGATAAGTTTGTTTCCTTTTTGCCAGTACTTTACTATCTACTTCATAAGGCAGTTGTGGAGGAAACACTTTGCATACCTTAACATGTTCGTATTTCAGGGTTATATCCTGAACTCACCATTTTTGCCTGTTCTGTGCTAAAGACTGATATCTACCTATGGACTTCTCTCATTGACTCTCCTTTTCCTTCATGTGACTGACTTTTTAATTTCTGGAATAGCTATACCCAGAACTACATGCTCAGCTAGCTCCTGTTCCTCCAGATCACCTTCTCTAGCATATAATTCACCCATAGATACTGTTATCATTTTCCTGTGCCTCTATATATCTCTCTTCCATGGTGTTGTAACTAATGCTGACTTTGCTATGGTAACAAGTGAGAATCTATGGGGGAAGAATTTGCCATAAACAGCACCTTCTAACTCAAACCTTTTTCCTGCTCATTCTTCTAGACTTGGTTGATATTCTGATCCTTATCTGATTCTTGGCCCCATTAATTCCTGAGATGCTAGCTTGAATTATGACACATTAATGGTCAGAGGCTAACTCTATGAATAGGATCAAAAACTTTTTTGGCCAATAAAAAATGAAAATTTTTTTGCTAAAATAGGCAGATCTGTAAAATGGAGAACCCATCATCAAGAGAACCTGAAAATCACATCAGCAAGCTACATGATTGAGTTTAAAGTTAATGTGTCATATGTGGTAGGTCAAAACAAATGTCTTTATGATGATAAAGTTCCCAAAATGCTGTAGGTATGAATATTGTATGATATAACTATTGAATATTAAAGCACACACATGTGTATATGTGTGTGTGTTTCTATATACTTTTTAACTTTTGGACAATGCTTGACATTAAGTGGAAGGATGAGAGGCGATGACATGCAGCTTAATAAACATTAGATTTAAAGATCATGGTCTCAGTTCTAGCTTCATCATTTTCTTGCTATGTAACTTTTAATATGCCATTAACTTCTCCAGGGATCAGTTTCCTAATATCTAAAATGAAGATGCCAACTTTATAAGGTTGTTGGGCATGTGGTAGAATGGGGAAGTCATTGGATTTGACATTAGAACATGGGCTCACATCTTATCTCTGATATTTTGATACCTATGTATACCTTGGCAAGTCATTCGACCTATCAAAGCCTTAGTTTATTTGGCTTTAAAATGAAAGGGTTGATCTCTAAGTTTCCTTCTGACTTTACATTCTACAAAGAAAGTGTTTTACAAACTATAAAACACTATGATTTGAAGCCCTCTCTATTACTACTGGGGCTATGGTTCATATTTGGTAAAAACAAAAAGTAGCTGAGTCACAGTCATAGGCTATATGCAAAGTAATGTTGCAGTCCCTAAGCCAAACAATTTCATATGGAACGTGGAAAGAGCCATTTGTTGTGCAGAACCCCCTTTTTTTTTTATCATGGTCATCCTAGTTGGAAAACTTGGTGTTTGGTAAGATGGTGACATTAGCTTTGTTGGTAAAGAATAGTGATGGCTAAAGTCAGGGAGTGATACTAATTTGAGTTGGGCATTTTCTGTCACTAGCAAAGTCATTAGAGGTCACTTCTCCTTGGAGAAGGAACAGTGGAGAGCTGTGTTCAGACATAGGAACATGATACTTATAGGGGAGTGGTACATTAGGTGGAGTGGGGATTTATTCATGTACTGGGTAAGTACTGCAAGCTACAGCTTTTGAAGACTGCTAGAGATTTAGCTTGGTCAATTAAGATTCTGTCACGACAGAATATAGACTATATTCATTTACATACAATGTGCTAGTGAGCACTGGGAAGTTTATGTTCTGTGGCAGAAGCAGGGGACTGTGCTGTGCCCAGAGTTTTATGGGCCTAGTAGTGGTTATTTTATCCCATATGGTGACAAATGTACCTTTTTTTTTTTTTTTTTAAATCTGGTTTGGTAATGATTTTCTTCGCTGCTAAATAAAAGCCATCTCCTCAACTTTGATTTGATAAATGAACACACAGATTTGCTCGATTTCTCACTGGGAAACCATCTGAGATTGGAAAGAGAAACAAAGACTTTGGACAAATTCTTTAGCAAGTCCTACCAAGGTAAGTTAGAGGAGAACCTGGGATTCAGGGTACAAGGAAGAAAACTGGAAACTTTGGAATCATTTGCTACACGTGATAATGATTGGTGGTATTTTCCTAGTGTTCTGTCATTTTATGATTGTGACCAGCTTTGCCATTGTGTGTCTAGCCGTCTGCACATTGAAGTCAGTGGGACTGCTGTGAGGGACGCAGTAGGGGACTCAGGCCATATGTTTCTAGAAATCCCACTCCAGACATGTAAACCCTGGACTTGGAGAGATCAGATGATGTGTGGATATACTGGAGACTGGCTAATTCCTTTTTGTTTCTTTTTTCATGATTTCCAAAAAGGAGTTTTTTAAGGTTTTTCTATACATAACTGTTTGGGACACTTAAAAAAAATCTAGATAGAAAATTTTTCCCAGTAAAAGGCTTTCCTTTTGTTCTTTTTGTCTCTGCTATCTAAAACTAAAGCTAAAACAAAGAAACAAACCTGTGATCAAATGGAAAGAACATTGGCTCTGGAGTCAGAAGATCTGAGTTCAAATGTCTTGGGAAAACCATGTGACCTCCCCAGACCTTAACTTACTGAACTATAAAATGAAGAGGTTTGAATAGTTGGCTAGTAAGGCTACATCTATTACCCCGTGACCTTTATTTTGTAGTTAAAAGGCCAAGACAGATTTTGTCTAACTGAATCTTCCTGCTTCTCTTCCTATGTTCAGCTGAAGAAATCCTGCCCCTTCTTCAAGGCCTACCTCATTCATGCTTCTTCATCCATGGAGCCTTCTCTGACATCTGTAGCCAGAAATGATGACCCAGCATCATGATTGTCCGGCCTTTTGTTGCATAATATGCCGAGGATCTCAAGCACTGGTGCACGAAACTTTCCCTAGAGGATAGATACAATGCAAGGGCACACACATATCCTCATAAACGTAACTGACAGGGAAAACCATGCAGGTAAACATCCTCCCCAGAGTTTAACTACTCTGTTACAGAGAAGTCCTACTCGATCTTATTCTTCCTCCTATTCACACACATAGGTGCTGGGGCTCTTCTTTCTACTAGCTTTCACATGGAAGCCCCTGTTGTAGCTATTGGTAGTGACTGTTGCCTTCTTGCCCCACAATTCAACTGTTCTATCCACACAGATTGAAGTAGCTTTGTATTCATATCTGTTGCTCATGTGGTAAGAGGAGTTTCTTAATAGTAAAAATAACTAGTTCTAATGGGTAGTTAGTGATGAATCCTGGCTCCTAGACTGTGTTTGAGTTGGAGCTAATCTGAGAGCCTACCTTACTTAGAAAAAGTGAAGAATAGTGGAGGTTATCCAGGAACTGTAAGGCAAGAGCTTGGCTCATAGAAATTCAAAGAAATGTTTTTTTTTTTTTTACCTCAGGATATGACCTCAGTAACATCCTCCCCACAAGCCAAGGGGGTATTCAGTGGCAGTGAAAACAAAGAGGAGGGATGGAAGCAAATTTGTAGCCCAACAGAAGTGGTAGCTAAAGGATCATCAGTCTATGGGGACCCAGTGATGATGCAATTACAGGACAAGTGCAGGGAGAGATCTCAGTGGCATATGGTACAGGTCTGTGGAGGCACTATCATGATGAGGCCATTATGATGTGAGAGTACAGTGGTGGGGGTTCCAGGACTTGGCCAAGCATAGCATGTGGGGGCAAACCAAAGGGAATTGACAGTTCTATCCCACTAGTTCTGATCCAGACCAGTGAAACTCATTTGAGTCATATGTGTATAGAGCCCCCGAAACGGCTGCCTACATATTATATCTGGGGGAGCCAAGGGATCTTGAGAGAAAATAGGTTGAATAATAAATGAGATAAGACATTAACATTAAAGATGGCTCTACAGGGCTGAGGCCCACTGTCTGAAGACATCTGTCTTCAAAGCAAGGACGGAAGAGAGGGATGTTGAAAGAAATAAAGAACCTGCCAAATTCCATAGAGGCTGCTAGTGAAATCTGGAAGCTTTCATATTTTCACAGAATGCAAGTATGCTCATTGAATGCCTTGCTTATGAATGTTTTTTTTTAATAATGGTTAAAAAAAGGAAGTGAGTTATTAGCTCTGGTCATTACAAAAAAAAAATCAAGTATGATACTCAAACTGTTCCTCTCCATTTCCAGTCTTCTTATAACTTACCCCTCCAGCCACACCCCCCCCCCCATTCCCTGCCCCACGCTTGAATCCACTCAGTTGTTTCCTTGTTCTTCCTCCCACTAGAAATTATACCTACCAACTAAAGTCATTTTCACAGACTGTCCCTTAGGCATGGAATGCTCTCCCTCCTCATCTCCTCACTTTGGCTTTCTTCAAGTCTCAGTTAAAACCCCACCTTCAACAAGAAGTCTTTTCTGATTCCCCCTTAATGTTAGTGTCTTCCTTCTGCTTATTATCTCCAATTTATGTCGTATAGATCTTGTTTGAACATAGATCTTTGTATAGATTTTGTTTGCATAGATCCTGTTTGCATGTTGTCTCACCCATGAGAGCAGGGACTGTCTTTTTTACTTTGCATCTCAGTGCTTAGCACATTGCCTAGCATGTATTAAGTTCTGAAATGCTTGTTAACTAACTATTCAGCAGTCCTGCCAACCCATTAACAACAAAAACTTTGAGAAGAAATGTGATGTTTAAATGACTTTTTTGGGTGGTGGTGGTGGATCTTGATTCATAATTCTCTTATTGTAGGTAATTCCCAATGAGGAAATTCCTTTTGCAGATAGACATCTGCTCTGTATCTTACAGTAGGAGCACATTAACTGGTTGATTTGAAAATCAAGTGACTTGGCCATGGTCATTTGGCCAGTGTGTTCTGAGGATGGATTTGAACATAGGTTTTCCTGACTTCAAGGCTGGTTCTCAGTTCACAACATCATACTTCCTCTCATCTAATTTAATAATGAACAAACCTCATGTTCAGAATGAGGTTTGGAATGTCTGGCTACAGAAACTTGATTTCTTATTTTCTGATCTTCCTTCTTACTCCCCCATTCCCCACAGTACCCCACCCTCCAAAAAGAATTTGAAATAAACGGGTTGAAGAGAACTGAGTTGATGTTATATATTTAGACTCTGGGAATGTGCTTGATGAAGTCTCATGGAATTTTACCTGCAAAATTAGTTCAGATTGGTTTAAGCACATCCATATGGATTTCAAATTGGCAGAAAGACTGCAAACTAAGTGTAATGATAATTGATAGAGATACATCCAGGTGCAGGGAAAGTTCCTATCAAGGGGCTAGATTTGTGACTATCATGTCTGGTCATAGTACCGAGTTTGAACCTCATTTAATATAAACTATTCAGCAAGTCAACTGAACAAAACACTAGAGGCCTAGGATGTAGAAATGCTGATTGGTTTGACTTGATCTAGATGACAGATTAAATGATCTAATGGATGAAACATTGGAAATAGATCAGAACTGAAGGAGAGAATCACAGAATATCAGGGCTAGAGGAGACCTCAGGGATCATCTGATGCAATCTGTAACTTAATAGTAATTCCCTCTGTAACATCATCAGGTAGTTGTCCAGCCTTTACTTAAAGAACTTTAGGGAAGGAGGAACTTCTCTTCAGCCTCCACCTCCCACTTTGGGATAGTGCTAAATGTTAATAAGCTTTGCCTAACATCTAGCCTAAGTCTACCTCTCTAAGAATTTGACCTATTACTCTGAGATTTTTCTTCTGTGACCAAGCAGAAAAAAATGTAGTCCCTTTTCTTCATGCAAACCCTTCAAATACTTGGGGATAGCTCTCATGCCTCCCCTAGACTTCTTTCCTGTAGACTAAGTATCCTATTGTTCAGGAACTGAGTCCATACTTATGCTGCCTTCAGATGAATTGAAAGGATGGTGATAGCTCTCACCATTTAAAAACAAAGTTTTAAGTGATTCATTTATGCAAAGTAAATCAAAATGTTTAAAATAATAGGTTCTATGTTCCATGTTGAATTCCCAACTTTACTCTGTGTGGTCCCTTTTGTTTTTTGAATCATTGTTTTTGAATCTAGACAGCCTTTCCCAGTATTTGGCATCTTGTTGATTGGACTATCCAGTTTTGAATTTTTCATTGTGTTACTGCTTGGTCTGTGGATTTTCCTAACTCCATCATCTCTTTTGGACTGGATAACTCTGTTATTCTATTTGCCCCTCACCAACCATGTAGACTCTGCTATCTCTCAAGTCCTCCTGATTTCTCCCTATTATGATCCTTTTCCAGTCTTTTTGTATAATGCTTTCTTTTCCAGTTAAATTGGCTCATTAATTATTTTCCACACATGGAATCCCATCTCCCAACTCCCACCTCCATGCCTTTGAATAAGTGATCATCCAAATCAGAAATTTACTTATTTCTCATCTCATCTAGTTTCTTTCAAAATACAGCTCAGATACCTCTTCTACATGAGGCCTTCACTGTCCCCTCCCCCCACCCCCCATCACTTTTCAATGTTCTCTCCTTCATAGCTAGTTCATAGAGTGTTGGACTTGGAGTCAGGGAGATTTGAGTGCAAATCCAGCTTCAGACTCTGACTAGCTAACTTAGTCATTTAACCTCTGTTTGCATTAGTTCCTTCATTTGTAAAATGGGGATGGTAATGATATGTAACCACTGAGGTTAAAGTGAAATATTTGTAAGGTACTTTGCAGACTTTAAAGCACCATGTAGATACTTTGTATTGTTATTATTCTTAAAATAAATTTATATATGCTTTGTAGTTATACTTTATGCTAATATATAGTATATACTTTATACTGTTTGTGTATGTATTGTATTTTCCGAGGGGGAATGTAAACTGTCTGGGGGTAAGAACTATTTTATTTTTGTCTTTTTATCCTTGGCACCTGATAGTTTCATCCCACTATGGATTACCTGAAATTTATCCTCTGTGTCTTGTTTGTATATAATTGTTTCTGTGTTGTCTCTCCTTTAGACTGTGAACTTCTTGGGATAAGGGTCTATCTTTTCCCTTGCTCTGTATACCCAGGGCTTAGCACAGCACCTGGCACATAGTAGGTACTTAATCTATGTTTATTGACTGATGGACCCCTAGCGAACTACCTTGCATTTAATGTGTCAAGTAGATATTTGTTGAATTGAAAACTTTCCTCACTAAACATAGCAAACTGCCTCACACAGAGTAGGTACTTAGTCAAATCTGTTCAACGGGATTATTTATATTATTCTAGTTTGTTTAAATGTAAGGTTTTTCCCCTCTTTAGGCCCTTGGTTCTCTTTCCATATCAGTTATTTGGGAGATATCTTCTCCAACTTTCTGCTTTCTGTAATTATACACAGCCACCCCCAGTGGCTGAATTACATAATTATGCAACCGATAAAACTGGAACACTGCTTTTTCATGTGACACTTTCACCAGGGAGATTGTGAAAAGAAGGTTCTGATTCTGATTTTTAGCATAACATAATATACACTTGAAAAATAGTTTGTTAAATATTGTCTTTTCAGTGAGAAAGCAAGCTCTGTTGGGCCAGGGACTGTTCTTATGTCTTTATAGCTTGAGGGCCTAGTGCACTGTTTTTCATCCAGGAAGTACTTAATAAAAACTTGCTATTTATAATAATTGATGAGAATTAACACAGGACTTTGGAAATACCCTTGTCTTAAATTAGAAGAGTTGGAGGCATCTTTTTTGGACAGAGTGATTCCATTAATGTAAACTCGAAAGCTGTCCTGAAAATATATATCCAAGTACCTACTTGAGTAATAAGGATGTCAGTAGCAACCTCACCCAGAGATGAAGGACACAATTGTAAAGAACAGCTGCATGGCACTAATTCCACGGAGATGCTTTGGGAGACGCAGAGGAGAAGCAGCAACCTGGAACCCACATGTGTCCTAAAAAGTCATCAAATTGATGGCCACAAAAGAGAACAATTCTCTTTGAAATGGGCTTGGAATATGGTTAGGGTGGACACTTTCTTTACTTTATGTAGTTTTCCATGGTGTTCATTGCCATAGCAGTTAATTTCACCAGCATTCTGTGTCTGGCAGCCTATTGTAATCCCAAAAGGACCAATTAGATCATGCCCTTCATGGTGCAAGGTGGACTTTGCAGCTATCTCGGAGATGCAATTCTGAAACGGGCTATATAAATCTGAAGTCAGTTTCCAAGGTTCAGGAATCCAATTTTCCTTGGATTACAGCCCTGCTTTACTTTGGTGCTGTACGATGGTTTTTGTCTGTCAAATAAAGAATGAAAATGATATAGGCCTGGATTTCATGCCACTTTATCCCCTAGATGGGATATTATTTTGGAGATCACATGTACTGTGTGCCTTCTGAATGCCCCAGAACCTGGAAACAGAGAAGTATGACCTCCCTCAGACAGGAGAATGTATCTTGGAGATCTGAATATTTGCCACTTCTTTTCCTCTTTTCTTTTACCTAGCTTTAATCTGCTTTTATTTAAAGTCTTTGTCAATGTGTGACCTTTGAACTTTTTCAAGAAACTAACTTGGCTATGATATGATATTTGCCTACAAAAGAAAGAAGGAAAAAAAAAGAATTTTCTAATTTTGCCATTTATTCTAATGCAAAAGAAATCTAGTTTTTAATAGCTTCAATTTTAATTGAACCATTTGACTTAAGGAGGAAAAAAATAGTTGGAGACTAAAGGTAAATTGAGACAGTATAGCATAGCAGAAAAATTAAGAATTAAGAAACCTGGGTTCTAGTCCCAGCTGTCACTGAACAAATCACAATCTTCTGGGGTTTCACTTCCTCTTTTGCAAGAGAAAGGCACTGAACTAAATTATCTCACAGGTCCCTTAAAACACCACTATTTGATGTTTTTATGATAAAAAGTGTAAGTCGGGAATATGTTTGTACAATTTAGATTAGATTAAAATTTTGGAATGTAGAAAAAAATGAAAGGAAATTGGAGAACTCTCCACCTGATGTTTCATGGAGTCAAAATAAAATGATACATGTGCACCTCTTACTCCTAATATCCAACTGGTTCCTTCAAAGGCTTCAGAGTGATTGACTCAGGTCTGGGGAACCTGCAGTCTGGAGGCCACATGTAGCCCTCTAAGTCCTCAAGTGTGGCCCTTTGATTCAATCCAGACTTCACAGAACAAAGGCAGTTACTTCCTGTGCAAAAACTGTTCCTCGGGAAAATCTTCTGGAGGGAAGAGTGGTTTATTTGGAGTCAGCCTGCATTTGAATCCTGGTTTTGCCACTTAATAGCTATGTGACATTAGGCAAATAATTCAATCTTTCTGAACCTCATTTTCCTTGTCTGTGTAATAGGAGGGTTGAGCTAATACAGTGTGAATCAGAGGACCTAGACTCTGCTACTCGTGACCTAGGTGAACTTGAGCAAATAATTATAGCTTGCATTTATATACTATGCTGACTTTGAGAAATGCCTTACTTGTATTATTTCATTTGATCCTTACTGCAACTTTATGAGTATGAGTCAGTCAACAACATGAGTTTATTAAGTGCATATTATGTGCCAAGGACTGTGCTAAGTGCTGAGGATAAGAAGAACGGCAAAAATATGGATTCTGTCCTTTAGGACATTACATTATAAATAGGGAAGACAACACGTAAGTAATTATATCTTCTCAAGATATGTGCCCTGTATCATGATGGCACATCCAGAGAAAGAACTGCAAAGTCGGAATGCAGATTGAAGCATACTATTTTCACCTTTTTTGTTTTTTTTCTTTCTCATTCCCCCCCCTTTTGTTTTGATTCTTCTTTCACAACATAACTAATGTGAAAATATGTCTAAAAGGATTGTACATGTATAACCCATATCACATTGCTTAATGTTTTGGGGATGGGGGAGGGAGAAAAATTTGGAACTCAGAATCTTACAAAAATGAATGTTGAATACTATATATATGAGGTGGTGGGTAGGGGAAAAACGGAGAAAATTTGTAACTCAAAATCTTGCGGAAATGAATGGTGTAAACTAATAAAGCATTTGATAAAAAAAAAAGAAAACTATATGTACATAATTGAAAAAATAAAATACTATTAAGTGCAAAAAAGAGATATGTACAGTGTAACTGGAAGGAAATCCCAGAGGGAAAGGTCCCTTGCAGAAGGAGAGGACAGGGAAACTTGAGAGAAGTGAGTCGAGGGAGCAGTCTAGGCATGGGAAGGGATAGGCATAGCCAGCACCAGTGTAGAGTGGGAAGATGGAGTGTTCTTTTGGAGGAAGAACAAGAAAACCAGCGTTGCTTGATCATAAAGGAGGATAGTGAAGTATAAGGAGATTGGAAAGGTAGGAAGAATGCAGGCTGTGAAAAACTTTAAAAACCAGGGCATTTTCTATTTGATCCTCTTTAGGTAGGAAGTGACTAATAGAAATTTACTGAGTAGGAAATGACATGGTCAGACCTGCACTTTGGGAAGATGACTTTGAGAGTTGAATGGAGGATGGATTGGAGTCAGGAAAAATTAGGCAGGGAAAGCAACTGTAAAGCTATTACCATAGTCTAGGCCTGAGGTGCTTAAGATCTATAGCAGGGTGGTGGTTGTGTTGGAGGAGAGATCTCAAGGACAGAGTCCATATTTTTTTCTTCCTGTCCTCAGTACTTAGCACAGTGCCTGGCACATAATAAGCACTTAAAAAAGGCACATGTGTGTATGTATACACACATATATGTAAATGCACACACATATGTGTGTCTATATATAATATACATATATAATATATAGTTGCAAAGGTAGAAAATTTGTAACAGGTAATAATACTATTGTCTTCATTTTACAGAGGAGGAAACTGAGTCTGAGATGCTCAATGGCTTGCCCAGGATGTTATAGCTAAAGTTCCTAAGACAAGACTTAAATTCAGGTTTCCTTGACTTTAAATCCAATGCTTCTTCCCTTATGCCACCTTGGTGCCTACTTAATCTCTATATAACTTAGTTCCTAAAATGAGATTAATCTGGATTCCCTCTGATTCACTTCTGTCTCTAAATCTATGATGCTATGAGCTGAAATATGAAGAATAGAAATGGTCATTTCCAATTACATAACTTTGTAATGTACACAATACTTTTCTCATAAGAGCCTTCTGAGATGGAGAGTGTATTTCAGTGGGTTTATGATCTCACTGATTTGTGTATTACCTCAATCAGTCTGGACTATTATCCATCCATGCCATTTTATTTTGCACATTTCTTCATCCATGTTCTCCTATGATGCCTCCACAGTTAATCTATGTAATGCACTACTAAGCCAGCACTTTCATATCTACCTGTCATTTTTCACTCTTGTTAATGACCTGCCCACCTTCTTTTCTAATTAAATGCCCATACATATTTATATATAGATATAGATAGATAGTCCTTGTACCACTTCTTGTAAGCAGGGAATCATTGAAAAAGCTTCAATCTACTTACCCAGGATGTGTGTCCCTTTCTTGTCCTTTTGGTCACATGAATATCTGATTATTTATAGAATGTGGTATGCCAAGATTGATAGTTATAAAGAATCATTGGAAAGACAATGGAATTAAAAAATGGGTAGAATTTTATAATACAATAAATCTGTGATTTTATTAATTTGGGTACATATTCCAATCTCATCCTATTAATGTCTTCCCAACCTGTTTAAAACTTTTCTATGTCCTTATGTAAATTCTCTACAGAGGATGTATAGCATGTGCTAGGGGTTTTCTTTCTTATATCTCCTGACTCCAGGGCCAGTGCTCTATTCACTGTGCCACCCAGCTGCCCCTTCTTCCTTATATCTCATGGCATTACATAGATGCCAGGTTGGCCTGTGGTCTTTTGTCACCTCTTCCAGGTATATGTCTCTCTGTTGTTAGCTTTAAATGCTTCTTTATTTTTCACAAATCCTTAGTAATAACATGTGAGACTATTTTTGATCACCATTGGCAAATCTGAAAACAATGACCAGAGATTCACAGAGATTATGCAACTGCTGTTAACTCTGAAAATACCAAAGAGCTCACACAGGTTATCATAACCACAGTCAACTATAAGAAATAAAATAACCAAAGAGTTCACAGTGGTCATAAGCAAAAAGCTTTCTTTATTCCACTTTGGAGGAGGGAAACTAGATACATTGTCAATTTCTTTCAGGTTCTCAGGGACCACTTGGGCTAGTGTGAGACAATTCTGGGATTATGCTGTGGCAGAGTTCATCCTGAGGGTGAGAGCAAAGTATTGTTGGTATGCCAAGCTCAGGGCACAGATTGCTTGCTGGGGCTTAGATCTGGAAAACAGGATGTCTCCTAATAGTAAAAAGAGAGAGGTGGTCTTGGCACAAGGATCTTGACACCATGTATCTCTCCACCTCCCTTTGAATAATATACAAGTTTGATTCCTTGGAGATTGTGGTATTCCTTGATTTATGGTAATATGATTTTGCAAGAGAATATGTGTTGAAAAATGGGATTACATTTCAGTGAGAAGCACTGGACCACTGAAAGCACTAAACAATATCCTAAAGGCAATTTTCAGCTTGCTCTCTTCTTTATATAAATAATGGGTCCAGTTCATTGTTCATTTGTGATGCATATCATGTTATGATATGTCTATATTTGAGCAGCTGCTCAAACTTTCTTTGTTTTTTGTTTGTTCTAATCTAGTGTCATATCCATTTCTTCATACAGCACACTGTCTATGAACCACTATGTTAAAGTACCAATAGAATGGTTCCATGATCATTGATAGAAATAATAGTTTGTTACACAAAGTCTGGCATATGATTTAATTTTTCTTCTTCTCTCTTCAAGTTTCATCCTTAAATGTTCTAGGGATGATCTGGTTTAATTGGGTCTCTTGGTAAGCTTTCAGTATTCTCCCTTTACCAAATCTTGCATCTCATGAGATAATACTTCTTAGAATTTTCTTCCATTTCTTCCAAAAGATTTTTTTTACAAATTAGTTCATATTCTAAACCAATGTTTTTCCTACTTACCATTTCTCTTCTTGATAATTTCTAGATTATTTTGGTCTCATTGTGATGATTGCTTTATATTGACTAAACTTTTGTAAAAAAAAAAATAGTCTTAGTCCCTGTCAATGCCTGTTCCTTTGTCTACTTCCTGTTTTCATTGTAAATAGCTATTCAAATCAATAAAATAGAAGTTGTTATTAGTTTTTGGATCATTTGTAAATGTGATTCCTCAGAAATAATTGTCTTCTGTGATTTTCACTCATACAGAATCACTTAATGAGCATTGGTGATAAAAAGAGGTGGGTAGTTTTAGAACTATTGTCCACATTTTTCAGGTGAGGAAACAGAGCTCAGAGAGTTGATGTGACTTGCCCAATATCAAATAATTAGTGAGGAATATTAGCAGGTATGTAATCAAGATGTCCTTTCCTCCACTATCCCAACTTATACGAATTTCTCAGCCATTTTAATCTCACTCTAAGGTTACCATTATTGTACAGCAAAAAGAGCACTAGGTCTCTAAAGTCAGTATCTCTGTCATTTACTTCATGTATGACTTTTGGAAGTTGAACCTCCTTAGGCCTCATTTTCCTCTTCTAGCTCTGTGGCTATGTATGATCTTTGATTTCTTGACTCCCAAATACAATGGCTTTTTCACAGTCCTCTTCCTATTTGATCTTTCTATTGCTTTTGATTATTCCAATTTAGACTGTATTTAGTATAGTCCTGGCACATAGTAAATGTTTAATAAATGTTTATTAGCTGTTAATCATCCCTTTCTAATAGATATTATCACCTCTTTTGGCTCCTGATTCTAATTGTATCAATCTCATAATTCCTTCTTAGTTTCCTCTGCTATATCACCGACCTCTAAGTGTGGGTGTCCTCCAAGGTTTTTCCTTGGGTCACCTTCCCTCCTTCCATATATTTTCTCTTGTAGCAGTAATTTTTATCTACTCTCATGGTTCAATAAGTGTTGTTGTCCAGTCATGTTTATATCTGGCTCTCCATGTCCCTTTATGGGGTTTTCTTGGAAAAAATACTGAACTACTTTGCCTTTTCCTTCTTTGGTTCAGTCATTACCTTTGTAGAAAAGACAGCTAGATATGCATATCCAACCAAATGTTTCTTTGTTCGATATCTAAACTAGGATATCAACACCTCAAACAATGCATTCTAAGCAAAATCCATTGTATTTCTCTCAAAACCTGCCTCTCATCCCATTTTCCCATTTCTGTTGAAGATACCACCTTAATTTTAGTCACCCAGTTTTGCAGTCTTTGAGTTTACCTCGACATACTATTAGTTAGAAGTCTTGTCTAGACTCTCTGGGCTGAAGCTCTCACATCAGAAACTTTATCTATAATGACATGGTTTCCACTCTAGTTCTGGTCCTTATTACCTTTGGATTGGAGCATTAGAAGAGCCTTCTAATTGGTCTCCCTGCCTCAAGTCTCTTCTCTCTCCAATTCATCCTTCACACAGCTGCCAAAGTGATATTTCTAAAGCATATGTCTAACTTCTGGTGCCAAGATGGCAGAGGGAGGAAGAAACCCTCTTAAACCCTCCCAAATTCCCCTCCAAACAACTAGAAAGAATTGACCTAGAAGCAGGGAAGCAGCTTACAATGATGGCAGGAAAGGTCTGTCTCACTGGGATGGGATGGAGGTCCAAGAGCAGCAGTAGCAGCCAGCCTCACAGCAAGGGAACTGCAGCAAGGCTCCAAGCCTGGGGCAACAGGCCAATAAGGCCTTGCCTGACTGCAAACCAGCAGCCCCGTAGGCGAGTGAGCAATCTGTGCGGTGACCGCACCCCAAGCACAAGTCATCAGGGAGACCTTGACTCTATTGCTGACAAAGAGTGTAGACCCACCCCAGAGGTGGCCAACAGTGAGACACCACCCCTGGAGATTTATATAGCAACCCAGCAGCAGTGCCCCACCCCTAAGGCCGACCAGCAATAAGATTACTCCTCTAGGTCCTGGTAGCAGAGAGGCTCTGTTTCTATGGCAACCCAGCAGGGCCTCAATTCTAGGAAAGACCAGCAAAAAGATCCCTCCTCCAAGGCCAGACACCAGAAAGACTCTGTTACAATAGCGACCCAGCAGAAAGGCACCACCCCTGCATCAGAGGAGCAGCTAAACCCTACCCAGGGGAGGCCAACAGGGAGGCTTCTCCATCTCCGAATAAAGACAGGCAAAGTAGTAGACTTGCCTCTGATTGTGTCAAGTCTTTGTTGAAAACAGTATACATGTGTGTTGCCCTTAATAAGCCTAAGGGAGTTTGGAGACCTTCCCTGCCCTTAATAGGCCTAACGTCATCCCATGGAGCCCACACTGGGAGAAGTTTGCCTAAAGAGAAAAATGGGAAAGGTGGAACAGGAAGGAGCAGAGCAGAAAAAGGCTCAGACATGGTCTGGAACCAAGCAGAACTGAGAGGGAGAATGCTTGGGATGTTGGCCCTCTGTCTGTCTGTTGTTACTTTGTCAGAAGCACTCTGTCTGTTGATTTGTGTTACTTTGTCAGACAGAAGCACTCTGTTGATTTGTGTTGATTTCTCAGACAGAAAGTGAATTGAGATGATAGTGCAGGCAACGTGTATGAGTACTGTTGTAGCTCTATTAAGCTTTGTTTTTCAAAAAAACAGAAACTGCAAAGTGCATGAAATGGAATAGTTCCTGTGTGCTGAGATATAGAACCAGAGCAGAGAGCTGCCTACTTCTGCATCCAGGCAAGAGCTGGGAATGTGGAGATATAGAACCAGAGCAGAGAGATGCCTACTTGTGCATCCAGGCAAGAGCTGGGAATGTGGAAGAGGTGTCATGGCGTTTGGAAGCCAGCCTCCGGTTAAGATGAATGAAGACTTGACATGGGTACTCTGTATTGATTAATGAGATTGTGACTTACTATGACCTAGGGGTAGATGGTCTTTATACTTTCAACTACCCCTTAAGGATGATTGGAAGTCAACCTGGAGGCAAGATGAAAGAAGACTTGCTGTGGGTACTCTATATTGATTGAGGAGATTGTGACTTGCTGAATGATATGTTTTGTCTAAGACTATGTGGCCACCGTAATAATAAGTTGTTATGGTATATTCTTGTGAATGTTGTGCTTTAGTTTCTTGAATGTTTGCTTTAGCTTATTGCTGAATGAATAGAGAGTTCACTATACTATGCAATTAGATCCTTAAAGTTATTCACAGCAGCAGTCCTCAGGAGAGATGGTCATGATTGACTTTACACCTCTTCCCCTCCTGCCCCCAGTGCAAGCCAGAAGGGTGACTTAAACTCCAGCAAAAGCAAGCAATTAAGCTCTGAAACCCAGTGAAAGCCAGCAGTAAGACCCATATCCCTAGCTCAAAAGCTTGGGACAATGCAGGACCAGAGCCCAACTCTCACATAAAAAAACACCAAGTTACAAAAAAGGCAGAAAAAAATGAGCAAAAAAAACCCTTGACTATAGAAAGTTACTATGGTGACAGAAACAAGAAAGAAAATACAAGAACGTAAATAAGGTTAAATTTTTTATATGTCTATATGGCAAGATAATATTAGTAATTCTTAAGAACTTTATAAGAGTAATTTGAAGGAGTATATATAGACAGAGGATGTGGATATGAGGGGACTTTTATAGGAAGATACCCCAAACAACAAAATAAAGGGGTGAGAAAGAAAATTGCAATGGAAGAAAAAAGGAGAGGGGGAATTGAATGTGATAAATTATTCCACATAAAAAGACATGAAAGAGTTATTATAATGGATGGAAAGATGCAGGGCAAAGCTTAAACCTTCCTCTCATCAAAATTGGCTGAAAGAGGGAATAACATATACACTCAGTTGGATACAGAAATCTATCTTACCCAATAAGGAAACAAAAAGGAATGCAGATAATAGAAGGGGGTCAGGGTACTGATAAAAGGGAAGGTAGATTGGGGAAGGCAGTGATGAGAAGTAAAATACTTGTGGGGAGGAACAGGGTGGGGGGTAAGACAAAAAAAAACAAAAAAGAGAGATAAAGGAAAAATAGCTTGGAGGGAAATACACAGTTATCATAACTATAAATGTGAATGGGATGACCTCACCCATAAAATGGAAGTGGATAGCAGAATGGATTAAAAACCATAATCCTACAATATGTTGTTTACAAGAAACACATTTGAAACAAAGAGATACACACAGGGTAAAGATAAGGGACTGGAGAAGAATATATTATGCTTCAACTAAAGCAAAGAAAGCCAGGGTAGCAATCATGATCTCAGACAAAGCAAAAGGAAAAATAGATCTCACTAAAAGAGATAAGGAAACTATATCTTGCTGAAAGGTACCATAGACAATGAAGCCATATAAGTACTAAACAAATATGCACCAAATGGTATAAAATCTAAATTTTTGAACATGTTGAATGTGTTGCAGGAGGAAATAGATAATAAAACTATACATCAACTTTCCACTCTCAGAACTAGATAAATTTAATCAAAAAATAAATAAGAAAGAAATTAAGGAGGTGAATAAAATTCTGGAAAAGTTAGATATGATCAATCTTGAGAAAATTGAATGGGCAAAGAAAGGAATATACCTTTTTCTCAGCAGTACATGTCACCTACACAAAAATTGATCAGGTATTGGGACATAAAAACCTCACAACTGAATGCAGAAAAGCAGAAATAGCAAATGCATCCTATTCAGATCATAATACAATAAAAATTACATTCAATGATGACCAATGGAGAGAAATTAAAATTTAATTGGAAATTGAAACTAATGCTAAAATATAAGTGGGTCAAAGAACAAATCATACAAACAATATCATTAAAGAAAATGACAATGATAGAACATACTAAAATTTATGGAATGCACCCAAAGCAGTATTTAGTGGAAAATTTACATCTTTAACTTTTTACATCAATAAAATAGAGAAAAGCAGATCAATTAATTAGGCATGCAACTATAAAACTAGAAAAGAAATTTTAAAATCTCCAATTAAACACTAAACGGGAAATCCTGAAAATCAAAGGAGAAATTAAGAAAGTTGAAAATAAGAAAACCATTTAACTAATATAGATAGAAACTGATTTTATGGAAAGACCAATAAAATAAATAAACCATTGTTTAATTTGATTTTAAAAAAGGAAAGAGTGGGGGCAGCTAGGTGGTGCAATGAATAGAGCACTGGCCCTGGGGTCATGAGGACCTAAGTTCAAATCTGGCCTCAGACACTTAACACTTACTAGCTGTGTGACCTTGGGCAAGTCACTTAACCCTAATTGCCCTTCAAAAAGCAAATAAAACAAAAACAAAAAAAAAAGGAAAGAAGCAAACCTAATTACTAGTATCAAAAATGAAAGAGGTGAATTCACCACCAATGAAGAGGAAATTAAAACTAAAATTTAGGAGTTATCTTGCTCAATTATATGCCAATAAATTTGACAATCCAAAGTAAATTGATGAATATCTGCAAAAATATCTATAGACCAAAATCTCTCATCATATATCAAGATAAGGTCAAGATGGGTACATGATTTACACCTAAAGGGTGACACAATAAGCAAATTGAGAGTATAGGACAGTTTATCTGTCAAATTTATGAATAAGGGAAGAATTTGGGACCAAAGAAGATAAAGAGAGCACAAAATGTAAAATATATTATTTTGATTATATAAAAAAAATTGCACAAACAAAACCAATGCAACAAGTATCTTTGATAAAAGCATTATTTCTCAAATATATAGAGAACTGAGTCAAATTTATAAAAAAGTTATTCCTCAATTGATAAATGGTCAAAGGATATTAACTGGAAGTTTTCAGACAAAGAAATGAAAGCTATCTATAGTTGTATAAAAATGTTCTAAATCACTATTGATTAGAAAAATGCAAATTAAAACAACTCTGAGGTACTACCTCACACCTATCAGAGTGGTTAATATGACAAAAAAGGAAAATGTTGGATGCTGGAGGGGATGTGGGAAAACTGGAGCACTAATGCATTGTTGATGGAGTTGAGAATTGATCTAATTATTCTGGAGAGCAATTTGGAACTATGCCCAAAGGGCTATATAAAACTGTGTGTACTTTTTGATGCAGTGATACTAGCTAGGTCTATGTCCCAAAGACATTCAAAAAAAGGGAAAAAGGACCTTTTTGTATAAAAAAAATTTTTTTGCCTTTTTTTTTGGAGGGCAATTGGGGCTAAGTGACTTGTCCAAGGTCACATGGCTAGCTTTTTGTGTTAAGTTCTTGAGGCCGAATTTGAACTCAGGTCCTCCTGACTCCAGGGCCAATACTCTATTCACTGTGCCACCTAGCTGCCCCATTGTACAAAAATTTTATAGCAGCTCTTTTTGTGGTGGTTAAGAATTGGAAATCAAAGGGATGCCCATGAATTGGGGAATGGCTAAACAAGCTGTGGTATATGATTGTACTAGAATATTACTATCCTATAAGAAATGATAAGCAGAATGATTTCAGAAAAACTTAGACTTACATGAACTGATGCATAGTGAAACAAACAGAATCAGAACATTATATACAGCAATGGCAATATTGTATGATGAACTATGAATGATTTAGCTATTCTTAGCAATATAGTGATCCAAGATAATCCCAAAGGATTAATGATGAAGTATACTATCCACTTCCAGAAAGAACTGATATTATTTGAATACAGACTGAAGCATGCTATTTTCACTTTCTTTAATTTTTTTCTTTTATTCAAGTACAAAATTGCTCATATGAAAATATTTTACATAATTTCACCTATAACCTATATCTGATTACTTGCCATCTGAGGGAAGGAGGAAAGGAAGAGGGGGATAGAATTTGGGACTTAAAACTTTAAATAAAAATGTTTTAAAAGATAATGTGATAGTGAAAAGAATAAAAATTCTTTTTTAAATAAAAAAAATGAAGCATATATTTGATGACATTATCCTTCTACTCAATAAACTCCAATATAGCCCTATTACCTGTAGAAACTAGTACAGATTTCTATTTGACAGTTAAAGCTTTTCAAAATCTGACTTCAACCTACATTTCTTGGCTTATTATAAACTGTTCCTCTTCATATACTCTATAGTCCAACCACTTTAGTCTCTGCTGTTTCTCACATGTGATACTTCATCTCTTGTCTTTGTATCTTTATCTAGGCCATCTCCCATTCCTGGAATGCACTACCTTATCTACTCTATTTAATAGAATCCCTATCTGGGAATTTCAGGACATGGAGCAAATTCGGATCTCTGCATGAGGAAGTGAGGGGTCGAGGGTGTGCTATGTTATGATCATTCCTGTGTGCTATTACATTATGCTGGAGAGCAAACTTAAAAGGTGAGATGATTTCTGTTTGATGGCAACAGGAAGAAAGTCTGAGAGTAATAGTAGGGAGCAAGGAGCATGTAAAGTCTTCCTCCTTGCCCTGTGTGTTAGTAAGGGTGAATGAAAGAAAAACAACTAACACTGGAGAGAGTAACAAGAGATGTTGTGTCTTCAGGCAAAAGCTCGATTTCACTAAGCATTAGAAATGGAAGAAATGTGAGAAGAAGGAGATCTAGGATGAAAGGAAGGTTATTAATCACATGGAAGAGTTTCAGAAGGAACAGTGAAAAGAGAGGGCAGAGAAGCATAGTGCCTGGGAAAGGGTAGTGGTTGATATTTGCCATACTTGTTGCTGAGCCCTTAACGCTAATCCCGTGCTCATCCCCAAGTATCTCAATTAACATAGGTTGCCAGGTCAAGTGGTGCAGTGTAGGGTGTCTTCCCTGGTAGGTGAATATGGGCACCCTGGAAGGTGCCCATAAAGGGGCATGATGACCATGGGACCTTGAGGGATAGCAGCCCAGGGAAGTAAGAGGCAACTGAGAGAGCAGGTTACCCTCTTCCTCAATCTTGAGTCAATTTTCAGTGCTTAAGGTAGAGTCCCAGCACCTCCATGCTAATTCTGGTTCCACCTAAATATAGAAGATCTAGGTTCACAGGTGCCTGAAATATCAGCTGGGCTATCATGAACAAATCATTTCAAGACTCACTTCCCTCATCTGTAGAACAGGAACTTTAGTTGTAATACCCACCTAACAGGGTGGGTGATTAAGAGGAAAGTATCAGAAAAACCTTAAAAATGCAATATAAATATGCATTTAACTATTGTCATTGTGATCACTATTTTTAGATGATAAGCTCCTTGAGGTCAGGGATGCAGTGAGTGCTTTATAAATGTCTGTTTTAATTTAACTGTGGAGAATCCATGCCCTCAGCAGAAGTCACAGGGTGCTTAAAGATTTTGCAGGTAGTTTTGTTGAGCTATTGGGAATGATACAAATTCTATTCATAAACCTGGACTTTTTCTGAGCTATAAATTTGACAGAGCAACGATTCTGGCATTCGGCAAATTCAGCCTGAATTCACTGCCAGGTTTCTGAAGCCAAAGGCACCCATTCTTCAATGGACCAATAAAATTGGACAGTGTAAGTGGTTTGGACTTTAGGAATAGGATTATTTCTTTGTCCTCATTTATTTACCAAGATTGGAGCAAGAGACTGTTAAGCCTAGTAGGTAAATATACTTACAAGAGGTTTTTGTTTCCAAAAAGTGCTAGATGGCCTTGGTCTCTCAAACTCACCGATAAACTATTTATTAGGTCATTGCCCTTTAAAGGTTGAATGCATCATGGCCTAAGTTTCAATAGAATGAGGTAGATCTTTGAAATGAATGTTGATGAGAGGCAGTGATCTGAGTGGATTGTCAGGTAGGCAGGCAGTCAGATAGGCTAGTCACTTAACCTCATCTCTAAACCAGGATTAGTATTTCATTCCTTCTAGAGATTTGCCATGGATTAATTAATCAGAGGTTGAAAGGTATGATGGAAAAAAGCACTGGTCAGAGAGTCAGAAGACTCTAGTTCTAGTCTTGGTTCTATGACCTCCTCATGATATGCCCTCTTGGCAATTCACTTCAACCTTCTGGGCCCCTGTTCCTTTAGATGTGAAATAACTTACTTTCCCTTAGTGCTTCAAATTTACATGTTTCTCCCACAAAAATGCTGTGAGGTAGGTAGTATGAGGATAATTGTCTCCATTTTATAGATGGAGAAACCAAGGCTCAGAGTGGGTAAAGTGTTTGCCAAAGCCCACGAAGAGCAAGTCAGTGTGAGCCAGGATCCCAAGATAATAGAGTTCTAATTGGTAGAGGCTTTAGAGATGATCTGCCCTCTCCCAGTTTAATGGAAGAGGCCAATGTCTTACCTAGTGTTAGTAACTGGTAAAGGTAGGATTCGAACTTTGGTGCTCTCATTCTAAATCCAGAGCTTTTTCCACAGCAGCATAGATTTGGGCTCTGACATCTTTACTCAGTCAAATATTCTAGTTGGACTATGTTGTCTCTGAGGTCCCTTTCAGCTATAAATACTCCATGACATTCACAAAGAGTATAAATAGGTTAGAATAAATTAGGGATGTGTGAGTAAAGTTTAACGGTTCTAGCACTATTTATCTTAGTGATTAAAAAAGCAGGGTTAAGATGCATGATAACTCAGTTGAAATTGTGTCTATCTTCTTAAACAGAATACGATCTACCCTTCTCCTGATCACTGACCACAGGTAGCAAAAAAATAGAGGATTTAAGAGACAGAATGAGAACCCTAGAGATGCCTCTTCCCACCCTTGGCTTCCATGGATCCTATGAAAAACAGTATTTCAATATAAAGAAATGTAGTATCGTGTGGTATAATGACTTCTGAATTTAGAATCAGAGGACTTGGGTTTGAGTCCCATTTATTACACTTACTAACAGTGTGATCTGGGACAAGTCACTTACCTCTCTGGTCCTCTGTTTCCTCACTTATTGAAGAAAGATGTTAGCTCTAAATCCCATGAAGCTCTGGAGAACGTTACTTAAAACTTTGATTTTATCTATCTATCTATCTATATATTTATCTATATATATATTTATCTATATATATATTTATCTATCATATCTAGGATCTCCTCAAAAAGAGGAGTTAAAAAGCATAATAAAAATCAGGTATGGGATGAGTATTTATTTCCTCCATCCAAAAGGCTCTCATAGAAATGCATTAATAGCAGCTTAATATAGAGTTGCTGTCTTGTTTTCAGTTGTATCTGACTCTCCATGACACCTTTTGGAGTTTTCTTGGCACAGATATTGGAGTGATTTACCATTTCCCTCTCCAGCTCATTTTAAACATGAGGAAACTGAAGCAAACAGGGTTAAGTAACTTGTCTAGAGTCACATAGCTAGTAAGTATCTGAGGCTGAATTTAAACTCAGATCCTCCTGACTCCTGGCCCAGTACCTATCTACTGTGCCAGTAACTGCCATTTAATACAGAGTACAGTAACTTGTAATTATAATTAAACTTTCCTGGGAGGTTAATTCTTTAAACATTAAGACATGACATGGTGAGCAAGAACTGCTGAGTTGGCATTTTGCATTTCACCTTGGCCCTGTACTGTCTAAACATTTTCCTCCAGGTCCGTGCCTTCTGGCAAGCCATACCTGGGATTGAACTCCTTCCTCCCTCTATTAGTGATCGTCCTCTTTGATGCAAAAAGTCCCTTTGCTACCAGCCAGTTCTAACCAAGAGCACAAAGATCTCTAATCTCTTGAACCCAAGAAGCTACCTCTAAAACTAAATGCATTCATTTTGGGATTACTGTTTTGTCACCTCTACTTAGGGAAGAAATGAAACAGAATAGATATCAAGAGCTCAAAGACCAAATTCAGGTTCGCCTAAGCCTATATATGTGCTTTATCTTCTGCATGCATCGTCTGCCCATTTTCCTAGGATAAGGATCCTTTCCCTGCCCCTTTTACAGGAAGACTTGCAAGGGATAAATCTACTTAGCACATGGACCATTCAAAGGAAGAGAACTAATTTAAAAACTGATGTACCGCTTTTCCTGCCATCCACACAGAGTTAAGGGATCAGTCAATCAACAAGCATTTATTAAGCTCTTATGTGTAGGGAACTATGCCACTACAGATAAAAAGAAAAGGTAAAAACAGTTTCTGTTCCCAACGTAATTCGATTCTAACGAAGGAGACAACATTGCTAAATTAGTTCCTGCAAGATAAATATAGAGTAGATTCTAGGTAACCTTAGAGAGGATGGCAGAAACATCTGAGGGAGAGGGGACCAGGAAAGACCTCTGGAGAAGGTAGCATTTGATCTGAGTTATAAATGATACCACAGATTCTCAGTCAGAGGTTGGGAGGGAGAGCATTCCAGGCATGGGGAGCACTCAGCACAAAGACAAGGAGATGAGATAAGAAGTTTACTGTGAGAGGAACATTCAGAATGGATATTAGAGTGCTGGAGCTACCAGGAATGGATTGATGAAGAGGGGAGGATGGTCATGTTTGGAAGCAGAAAGTCAGTTTTAAAAAAGGCTTCATTTCCCCGACTCTAGGATCCTGTTGTAACACTATGCCAGCTTGTTCTTCCCTTTACTTTTCCAAGGTAAACTGGATAGTCCCACTTCTCTTAGTCCAGACCATCAAAACTTCTTCCTCTGGTACTAAGATAGCTCCTTCCTTTCCTATAAATTGCTTAGGGGTGAATAGCTCTCAGATGACCTTATACTTTATTACTTTCAAGGAATCCTCCACCACATAGAAGACATTCTTTCAGAAAGGCTATGAGGAAAACAAATATCACACTGAAGCTGATCTATTGATGAACTTCTTTGTAGTTATGCTAGTCATTAGACGAAGCACCAAATCACCAAGTCTTCCACTGGGCCTGTACTTGAAGTCTTTTCAAATTGGTAGGGCTGGGCAGATTTTACACCATGCTAGCTTTACCTTAAGGCAGTTTGGTAGCACAGTGGGTAGAGCAGTAGGTCTGATGTCAGGAAGACTCATCTGCCTGAGTTCAAATCTGGTTTCAGAGACTTACAAGCTGTGTGGCCATGAGCAAGTCACATAATATTGTTTGCCTATGTTTCTTCATCTGTAAAATGAAGCTGGAGAAGGAAATGGCAAACCCCTTCAGTATCTTTGCCAAGAAAACCCCAAACTGGGTCATGAAAAGTCAGACATAACTGATATGACTCAACAACAACAAACAACAACGATTTGCCTTCAAGAACTGATGGTCGCCTACATATCCTGATGAGTCATTTGAGTAGGACATTTCTGCCTGCTGCTGATAGCATTGTTTGCTCTGCTGGCTCATCATCCATCTCCTGTTCCTTAAGTGTGATGCTCCGTCAAGGTTTGGTGCTGTGTCCTACAAGGTCTCTTCTTTTTCTCCAATCTCCATCATATAAATCTTTGCTTCTTTGGGTTAATTATAATCTACACAGATCACTCCCTAGTCTATATATCTTGTCCTAAGCCCTTCTCAATTCCAGTCCTATGTTTATCAGCTGCTTACTAGATACCTCTGCTTTGCTGTCCTATTGACATCTCATGATTGATGTAGCTAAAATAAATTTGATCATCTTTCCACCTAAATCTTCTCTTCAAACTTCTTTCTATTGTATTTCTTATTTCTATTGAAGGAATCCACTTATTTTCCCATCTTCAAATCTTTAAGCTTCATCACCATGGAACTGTCTTTGACTCTTCAATATTCCTAATCATATTTATACATACTAATAGCTGGTGTTTATATATTGCCTTAAAGTTTGTGAAGGGCTTTACAATTATCTCATTTGATCCTCACAATTCTGGTAGGGGTGGGGAGAAGGAGAGAGTGTTACGTGTTGTATCTATTTTGCAGATGAGGAGACTGAGGCATACAGAAGTTAAGTTACTTGTCCACAGTCACACAGCTAGTATGTCTGTGAGACCAAATTTGAACTCAGGTCTCCCTGTGTTACTGATCTGAGATTTCATATAAATTGTTGAATTCTCCTCCAAGCATAAATCATTATATATACCAGGTTTCTGATATTCCCTTATACTCCATGGACTGATTCTCCTCCAACTCCTCTTAATTCTAGTGCCTTACCTCTGATAATTGGTTCCTATTTATCCTACATAAAGTTTGTTTATACATACTTGTATATTTGTTTGTTGTCTCTCTCATTAGATTGCAGGCTTTTTGTGGGCAGGGACTGTCATTTTCCTTGTTTTGTATTCCCAGCAGTTAGTACAATGCCTGGGACATAAGCACTTAATAAATATTGATTGGTTGATTGATTCTCCTCTCATTCACTCACCATCTTAGTCAAACAAATATTCTCCACACCAACTGTTTAATCATTTCACCAAAACTATAATTCTCTCATACCATGCTCTGATATCACAAGGGGCTAATTTCTATTACTGTACCTTCTAACATTAAAATCATATATATTCCCAATACTTCCTAAATTATTTGAGGGATACCTGATACCTGTTAGAAGCTGTTTGCCCTGTGGCCTTTGGCATATGACTGCTCCTTGCCTGGCTTACCTAGATGATCACACTAATGCTTTTTCAACTACAACAAGCTGTATTCTTAACATCACACAAAGAACTAGAATCATATGCCTCTTCTCCCTCCCATTCCCCAAGTTGGGAGGTATGACAATTAAGCTAGCTAAATAAACTTGAGAAGCGAGCTAAGTCATAGATTTCCCATTATCTTCCTGGGAAAAAGGACATAACCTTTGTGTTATATGGAAAGGTTAGTTGTAAAAGCTAAAAAGAAAGGAAATTTTCTCCTTTCTCTAACTGGCCCCCACGTTTGGCATGTGGATAGGCTGACCTTTTCCAACCATTCATTCCCTTTTCTCCTCCCACAATGCTGGACCTCATCCCTAGGCACTGGACTTTCTCTCATCCTAAGGAGGTCTGTCTTCTCAGTCTGCTAGCAGACAAAGCAATGGGGAGGACAGAATCGTTCCAAAATGCCTCTATCCCTTCCTTACCAGCAATGGCTACTGACTTGCTTTTGGTTAAGGGGAAAAAAATCCAAAACCAGCTTGCCTTGCTATGGAATGTTAATAAAAAATGATAAATAGGGGCGGCCAGGTAGCACAGCGAGTAAGAGCACCGGCTCCAGTGTTGGGACGACCTGGAGATCGAATCCTGGGCTCAGACACTCAGCAACACACCCAGAAATAACTGGCCATGTAACCTTGAGCAAGTTACTTAACCCTGATTGCTTAATTAAAAAAAAAATGATAAATAAAAGCCATAAAATTCTATCTCATTTGGATCAAGACCCCAGTCAAGAAAAAAAAACCCTATCATTTTAATAGTATAATAACTAGCATTTATATAGCATCTTACCATGTGTAATGTGCTTTCATATTCACTCTATGAGGAAGGTTCTATTATTATCTCCATTTTGTTGTTATTAGTCATTTTTAAGTTGTGTCTAACTCTTTGTGACCCCATTTGGGGTTTTCTCAGCAAAGATACTAGAGAGGTTTGCCATTTCCTTCTCTAGCTCATTTTACAGATGAGAAAACTGAGGCAAATGAGTATAGCAGCAAGCATCCCAGGGTCCCCAGGGTGGCTGCCAACACAGGTTCTTAGATCTGCTTTTCTAAAGGAAAGCAACTCAAAATGGGTTAACAATCTTGCTTTAATCAATCAAACATATCATATACCTAGTTCAGGGGAAAAAGTCAGCACCCTGAACTTCAGAGTACACAGAAACATTTCAAGCAGACAGGCTTCCAAACTGTCCAACCATTACATCCATACCAAATCACAATTACCAGAGAGGGAAGCATCAAAATCTGGGTTTTCAAAGCTGGGGGGCTCTCAACGGCTGCCCAGAGTCTCATCTGGCCAAATCACACAACACTTCTCAAAATGAGCCCCAAAGCAAAGCCTCCCATCAGGGCTTTATATAGCCTTCTCCTGGCTCAGAGAATGTAACAACCTTCTTGACCCACTGCCCAATCACAAAGTATCTCCTGAGAAACGAGCCTCCCACCACAGGCTCCAGGTGCACTTAACCTACAGGCAGGGAAGATCTTTAAATTTACATTCCTATAACAATGAGGTTAAGTGACTTGCCCAGGGTCACACAGCTAGTAAGAATCTGAGGTTGAGAGAGGTAAAAGGGGGCATTGTTTATGGCATGATGCTTAATGATTCTTAGAAACCACAAATCTTTGAGCTCTTCTGTGCACAGTTAAAATGTCCTAATAAATCCACACCAGACATAAAAAAAAGAAACTGCAGCTAGTTAAGTGTCTGAGGAAGGATTCATGGTTAGACTTTCTTGACTGTAATGCCAACACTAGCCACTATGCCATTCAATTGTCATTTTTTTGACCAACAGATTCTCTTCCTTGGTCAATTCAGCACAATTTAGCAAGCCTCGGTTCATTCCAGGAATCCTTCTTTGGTTTTTATCAAGCAGGCATAGATGGGAGCTGATTTACCAAGCAGCCTCAGAACAATTAGATTACACCCATTCTCTCCCTCATTGAGCTACTATTCTCTTTCTTTCTTTCATTACCAATAATGAACCACACAGAACTGTTAGGATTGATCATATGTTTATGAGTTTACTGAATTTTAAAATACTAATTAAATCAAGGATGACAAAACTTAACAGAAACTTAGGAGTAAAGGGCTGCCATTTGTGGGCAGAAAGAGAGAGGGAACAAGAGTTTTAAACACTTCACAGTCTTTCTCCAACCTCTTGAAGAGCACAATTCAGCAAGCCTCAGTTCATTCCAGGAATCCTTCTTTGGGTTTTATCAAGCAGGCGTAGATAGGAGCTTATTTACCAAGCAGCCTCAGAAGAATAAGATTACACCCATTCTCTCTGTCATTCAGCTGCTATTCCCTATCCTTGCTCTTTCTTGCACAATTTCATTCAAATCATTCTACCATTGCAACATTCTGTTCAGAGGTCATGTACTCAGTGTTCTCTCTCTCTTTCTTTGTCTAACCAAAATTGAAGTCCCTCAACTCCATCTGCTCACACTGCTGCCTTAGTCCTCTGCCCCAGGACATGGGTACCTCAGTACCTTCCATGATGGCAGGAAGCAGTGCTTTCTATTATTTCTCAGGAGTTCATGCAGTTGGGTTTTTAAAACTCTGCCTGCAGAAATCCATCTCTCAAAGCCTGCTACACTAATATCAGAATTTCAATCTCCAAGGAAGAGGTCTTCCCTGTGCTATACCTTGTAAATTCTGTGAGGCCAAGCATATACATCAACTCCAATTTTATGTACAGATAAAAATGAGTGCAAAGCTAATTAGACAATGGTCTCATCTCTTTAGCAATGAACATGTAGTGCAAATCCTGACCTATGTTTATTTCTCTCTGATTATGCAGCACATCTAATGGGAAGATAGAGTCTCCCCACTCACAGTAAGCCTCTGTTTGCTGTTAACAAGGGATCAGCTGCAACTGAATCAATCCATATCAAATTGTCAGAGTTGAAAGTCAGTTAGTAGAAGCAGATTTCAGATAGAACTGGAAGGATTGGGGTTATAGCGGTGTGTCATTGAAAAAAGGGCAAGAGAAGGATGGTAAACACTAATTTTGACTAATTGGAGGAGGACTAGCCTCAATTAGTAAATATGACTGATTAGAGGATATGCAAAAGAAATTCAAGTTCTATTAGCATCCAGGTTCCTAACTGAAACATCATGATGTGGAAGAGCACAGGGTTTAGATTAAGAGGACCTGTGTTTGAATGCTGGTCCCGATACATCCATAAATGCATCTTCATTTCCTCTAGGACCTTGGACAAATCAGTTCCCCGCTGTGGGTCCCAAGTTCCTCATCTAAAGAAAGAAGGAGTTGGACTAAATGAACTCTAACTACACATCCTTAAGGTCCTCTAAGGGCTGTGATTTTAAAGGGTACATATTGCAGCTCCATTTGATTCTTAGGGTTAGCAAGTGAGTAAAGCTATGATTAGCATGGAACAAATCAGGGAGGGGTGCTTCACTTTTGGGAGATGCACTTCCCTGGGGAGGGCAGCGAAGGGATATACATTTTCCCTCATCTATGGGACTGTACTTGCTTCTCTGGTAACTGTCTTGCCTCACAGTCCTGAGAGCACAATACCTGCTGTGTCCAGGGTTCCATCGCTGAGGTGCTTCTCTCTGAATGTCAAATCTTTGGCCTAAAATGGGGCACCCTATTCCTGGTACAGCTATACCCCCAGTCAGATTATGTTTTGCACCTCAGTCTGTCAGACTATGAATTGTGTAGCCTTCCTCATCTTCCTTTCTTTGTTCCTTCCTTCCTCCCTTCCTTCTTTCCTTCCTTCCTTCCTTCCTTCCTTCCTTCCTTCCTTC
>NW_027187246.1:877165-886266 GCF_028583685.1 Petaurus breviceps papuanus
CTTCCTTCCTTCCTTCCTTCTTTCTTTTCTTCTTTCCTTCCTTCCTTCCTTTCTTTTCTTTCCTTCTTTCCTGAAGTGAGAAGACCAGGATTCAAATTATGACTCTCCTACTTCCTACTGCATAATCTGGAATTTAGGAGTAATTATCTATTTAAAATGTTGTTTTTTCCTGATTTTAGCTTCTCTCTTGATTTCCATATATAAGGGTCTCTAAGACTCCATCTGCCAGTGATACAATTCAACACAATATTATTAAGCTATTGCTATGTATAAGGAAGGCCTTGTGCTTGATGCTGGAAATCCAAAAGAAAGACAAAAGCTCCTTACCACCAAAGAGCTTTCATTATTCTATTAAGGTAACACTACATCACACACAAAAGTAAATACAATGTAATTTGAAGAAAGAGAGCACACTAAAAAGCAGGGAGATCTGCTCGACTTCCTGTGGGAGATGGCTGAGCCATGAAGGGCGCTCTGGATTCTAAGAGGTAGAGGGAAGGTCGTGTATTTCTGGAATGAGGATGATTAAAGTTTTGCTCCAGAGTGGGGAATTTTACACATGAGAGGTAAGGTAGTTTGCCTGAGGTTACAGAAGTACTAAGTGAGAAACCCAGAATTAAGACTCCCATCCCTTTATTCCAAATCCATTGCACCAGGCTGGTTACCAGAGAGTTTCTTTTTCTATACAAGTTGGAGAAGAGGGGATGGGGTGTTGATCATCTTTACTCAAAGGTCCCTTCTAACTTTAATATTTTGTTAGTCTGGTTCTAATTTTTAATTTCTCTGGTCAACAGTTTCTTCATTTATAAAATCCTCACATGAGGGTATTGAACTATGCAATGCCTAAGATGCTTCTAGTCCTTAGCATTCTCTCATTCTCTGATTGTATGATAAGGCTTTTCTCTTGATTCATCTCTACCTCCTGTCCAAGCTGCTTATCTCTTAATAATGCCACGCATATTTATCTCATCTGGAGCATAAGCAGGCCTCTTTGGTTGTACTCCATTAGTCTCTTCATTTGTGTGTGTTTCTCAAGAAAAAAAAAGAAAAAGAAAAAAGCTTTACAATTAGATAGGAGTCTTTTAGCATTCTGGCTGAGTTGACTGAGGTAATGTGTGAGAGGATCTAGGTGCCAGGGGGAGTGCAAAGAGCTTGAAAAATGACCAGTCAGAGCCAAGCCTACAGTGTTTGTTGTCAGGAATCCTAGCAGTATAATAAATCAACCTGTCTTGTGTCAAGGGTCACCTAGTTTGATGTTTAAAGTGTTTTGGCCAATCTAATCAGCCTGGGCACACTCTGTTCATTTGATCCTCTGGCATCATTATGATGCTACAATGACTCTGAATCACCCTGGTGCTCCCTGACCCGATGACTTTGGGGGCCTTGGGACAAGGAGGGATGAAAGAAAGGATGCTCTATTTGGGGTGTAGAAACCTCTTATGAACATCTGGAAGTTTAAAAAATCACTGATGAATGAAAAACTAGTTTCCACTGTTATTCAAACTACGAAGAACTCTCTTAAATGTTACTTTATTGGATTGACTCTCCACATGGCTTTAGGAGACTTTAAAATTCCCTAATGCAGAACTTGTTTTGAAGTCTGGATGATTTAGGTTCAAGTCTTGTCTCAGACATAAAACCAGAGCAATGTGACTGTGGGAAAGTAATTTTACTTTTCAGTGTCTCAGGAAGTTTTCTAATGCTCCAAGTTTTATAGTTAGACTGTGCTCTGCCTTGGTGGTAGGAGTTTATAGAAGCACACTGACTGAAGGATGGTGAGGAATGGGACAGAGACTCTAAGTTGAAGGCTACTGAATTATGGTGATGGCTAGGTAAAAGCAAGAGAAGAAATAGCCATGTTTTACTTTTTTAGGAAACCTTCAGACCCTAAAAAGATAATGGTACGATAGAGAGAAAAAAGGTGGATTTATCCTCTTAGCCTTTTCTTCCTAGAAGATGAATCTGCCACCATTTTTCAGTAGCCTCCTCAGCCTGGAAGATTTCTCTGCTCCTGTGGCCCCTTCTTCTGATTAATCAGTTCTTCCCAGTATCACCTTTTTAGGGAAGGGTCCAGGCTAGACATATTCACTCTTTCATTCCTTTCTAGACACCACTTCTGCCTCCCCAGACTTCTTTCTCTACCACACTCCCACAGGAACACCTTACCCTTTCCTCCCTCATTAGCTTGCATTTATGGTGTTATTCCCCCTCCTGCCATTGGAATGCAAGCTCCTTAACAAAAGGTCCAGAATATCAAGGGAATTAATGAAAAAATGCTTAAGGAAGGTGACCTAACCATACCAGATTTTAAACTTTATTATAAAGCATCAGTCATCAGAATCACTTGGTATTGGCTGAGAAATCCAGTGGTGGATCAGTGGAAAGATTAGGTACACAAGACACTAGACTATAGTAACCTGCTGTTTGATAAACCCAAAGACTCCAGCTTCTGGAATAAGAACTCACTATTTGACAAAAACTGTTGAGAAAACTGGAAGATAGTATGGCAGAAACTGGGCATAGACCAATATCTTATACCAAAATAAAATCAAAATGGGTTCACGATTTAGATATAAAGGCTGATATGATAAACTATCTAGCAGAGCAGGGAATTGCCTGTCAGATTTATGGAGGAGGGAAGAATTTATGACAAAACAAGAGATAGAGAGCATTATGGAATGCAAAATGAGTAATTTTGATTGCATTAAATTGAAAAGTTTTTGTACAAACAAAACCAATGTAGCTAAGGTTAGGAGGGAAGTGGAAAAGTGGGAAAGAATTTTTACAACCAGTGTCTCTGATAAAGGCCTCATTCATAAAATATACAGAGAACTGAGTCCAAATTATAGGAATACAAGTCATTCCCCAATTAATAAATGGTCAAGGGATATGAACAAGCAGTTTTCAGATGAAGAAATTAAAGATATCTATAATCATATGAAAAAATGCTCTAAATCATTATTGATTAGAGAAATGCAAATCAAAACAACTCTGAGGTACCACAACTCACCAGTCAGATTGGCTAACATGACAAAACAGGAAAATGATAAATGCTGGAGAAGATATGGGAAAATTGGAACACTAATGCATTGTTGGTAGAGTTATGATCTGATCCAACCATTCTGGAGAGTAATTTGAAACTATGCCCAAAGGGCTGTAAAAATGTGCATATCACTTCTAGGGCTATATCCCAAAGTGATCATACAAATGGGAAAAGGACCCATATGTACAAAAATATTTATAGCAGCTCTTTTTGTGGTGGCAAAGAATTGGAAATCAAGGGGATGCTCTTCAATCAGGGAATGGCTAAACAAGTTGAGGTATATGAATGTAATGGAATACTATTGTGCTATAAGAAATGAGGAGCAGGAAGACTTCATAATGACCTAGAGAGTCTTATATAAACTGATGCTGAGTAAGGGGAGCAGAACCAGGAGAACATTGTACACAATGACAGACACATCGAATCTGCAGTGACTAACTGATAGACTGGGCTCTTCTCAGCAATGCAAGGTTCTAAGACAGCTTGAAAGGACTCATGATGGAAAAGGCTCTCCACCCACAGAGAAAGAATGACAGAATCTGAATGCAGATTAAAGCAAACTACTTGCTCTCTCTCTTTTGTTTTGTTTTGTTTCTCCTTTCTTGTTATTCATTCCATTGGTTATAATTCTTCTTTACAACTTGACTAATGTTTAATGTGAAGCTATATATAGAACCTATATCAGATTGCATGCCGGCATGGAAGGGGTGGTGGAGAAAATTTGGAACTCAAAAAGTTGTGGAATTGAATGTTGTAAACTGAAAGTAAATAATTTTTTAAAAAAAGGGGGGGGGGGGGAGAAGAATGTAAGCTCCTTGAGGGAAAGGGCTATCTCTTTTCCTTGTATTATATTTCCAGTATAGCATAGTTCCTGGTACATAGTAAACATTTAAAAAATGCTTGTTGACTTGAGGAATTCACACAATGATGAAATCATGAGTCTGGACTCCCCAAAATCCCTAACAGGAAAAAATCATAATAGGACAATACCATACTCAAAAGCTATCCATCCCCTAATTATCTTCTGAGTTGGGGGAGGGAGGAGGAGAAAGCTGTAAATATTCAGTAGCAGAATCTGAAAAAGGCTATTAAGAAAGTGACTTAATAAATAAAAATTTAAACAGTGAAATGACAAAAGGAATGATACTGTGGCACACAAAGGGAAGAAATTCTTATTTGGGGGCATGTTGGATTCTAGAATTCTAATAGCTAATGATTATATAGTACTTACAGCATGTCAGGAATTGTGCTAAGCACTTTGCAAATATCTCATTTGATGTTCACAACAACTTGGAAATGCAGGTCCTATGATTATCCCTATTTTTATAGATGAGGAAACTGAGGCAAACAGGGGTTAAGTGACTTGCTTAGGCAAGTGTTTGAGGCTGGATTTGAATTCAGGTCTTCCCAACTCTAGGCCTGGCAGTATATACACTGCATCCCCTATCTGCCCCTAACCATATAACCATATTACATGTCCTTGCTGAAATATTTTATGCTGTTTCTCACACAAAAATTAGGAAGATGATTCTTCTTGACTTCAAGCCCAGCATTCTATTCACTGCATGACCCAGCTCCCCTATTCTTTGAATAGGCCCTGATGTTACCCTATGAAATCTTGGACACAGATGGACCAAGATATCAATATTGAGTCATTTATAAAAAGAAATCACATGCAGGAAGAAGGAGAGCTAGAGGGAGCTCATTGAGGAGGAGGAAACAGAACTAAAACATCCTTTGAAGTTTAGTTAATACTTTAGGTTGTATTATTTGATAATAAAAAGTTGTAACTGGAGCTCATGGGAATCATTAGGATAGAGTAGGATACATGAGGAGAAGGAAAGGCAAAGAAATGGAAAGAAAAAGCTGAAAATGGGACCAGGAGGATAATGTTCATTTTGGTGTGGGCTTCAGGGCAAAAGCTTTCTTTGTTTATCCTGTCAATGTTTGCAACCTGAGAATTAGCACTTGGCTGCCTCAACCTGTCCATTTTGTATCTGCACATCTTAAAATAAAACCTACTGTCAGTTGGACCATTGTCTGGGCAATGGCTTTAAAAGTCAGTTAAAATGCTTTCCAAGATGATTGATAATCTCCTACATTCAGAGACATAATGATGGATCCATGAGTTACTGCTTGAGTTGTGTAGAATCTCAAATATTCTCTGTTCTATCCTAGGGAATGAAAGCGTGGGTAGCCAGGAAATGACTAGCCTGTATAAATATTTCTGCTCATTTGTTACCCATTATGAATGTCTACCTGATGTGTCTATGAAAAAGAGAGAGAAGAGAAATGGAGGATCAGTTTTAGGACCAACTATTTTACTAATCGGAGTGGGACATCTATTTTCTTTTCTCTTTTTTTGTTTTTATTAATTTGTTTGTTTACTTTTAATTTACAAGATTCAGTTCCCCAATTCCTTGAGATTCAAATTTTCTTCCCTTTTCTTCCCCCCCCCATGGCAGCATGCAATAAAGTATAGGATCTGCAAATACTTCCACATTAGATATTAGTCAGGTTATAAAGAAGGACTGTAACAGACGGAATGAACAATGGGAAAGAGGAAACAAAACCAAACAAGAAAAAGAAAGAGAGCAGGTAATTTGCTTCAATCTGCACTCAAACTTTGTTCTTTCTAGATCTTTCTCTGAATGTAGGCATCTCTCTCCATCATGAGTCTTTTGGAGTTGTCTTATAACCCTGCATTGCTGAGAAGAGTCTAGTCTATCAAAATTGGTCGTCACACATATGTGGTGTCTGTGATTGTGTACAGATTTTTCCTGGTCCTGCTCTTCTCAGCATCAGTTCATATAAGCCTCTCTAGGTAACTATGAAGTCCATCTGCTCCTCATTTCTTATAGCACAATAGTATTCCATTACATTCATATACCATAACTTGCTTAGTTAGGCATTGCCCAATTGATGGGCATCCCCTTAATTTCCAATTCTTTGCCACCACAAAAAGAGCCACTATAAACATTTTTGTACATATGGGTCTTCCTCCTGCATCTATGATCTTTTTGGGATACAACCCTAGAAGTGGTATTGCTGGGTCAAAGGATATGAAATTATTGATAGCCCTTTGGGCATAGTTCCAGATTGCTCTCCATAATGGCTGGATCAGTTCACAATTCCACCAGCAATGTATTAGTGTTCCAATTTTTCCACGTCCTCTCCAGCATTTATCATTTTCTTCTTTTGTCAGCCAATCTGACTGGTGAGATGTAGTACCTCAGAGTTGTTTTGATTTGCATTTCTCTAATCAATAGTGATTTAGAGCATTTTTTCATATGCTTATAGATATCTTAAATTTCCTTCTCTGAAAACTTCCTGTTCATATCCTTTGACCATTTATCAATTGGGAAATGACTTGTATTATTGTAGATTTGACTCAATTCTCTGTATATTCTAGAAATGAGGCCTTTATCAGAGACATTGGTTGTAAAAATACTTTCCCAATTTCCCACTTTCCTCTTAATCTTGGTTACGTTGGCTTTGTTTCTACAAAAACTTTTCAATTTAATGTAATCAAAATTATCCATTTTGCATTTTGTAATGCAAATTATAATGTTTCTTGTTTGGTCATAAAGTGGGACATCTATTTTAACAAATCTAGTGTTTTGAAGGACTCCATCTCTTTTCCTTACTAAGTATGCATTGCTCAACCTCAGATAGTATGAGTCAAAAATCAGGCCTCTTCTTTTGGAGGGGTAAAAGTGTCATCAGTGCCCACTGATTTTTGTCTAGAAAGCCTGCCATAAGTCACAAGGTTGACCCCTTTGACAGCTGAGGTGATAGGGTTGTTTTATGGAAGTCTTTTAAATGGAGGGGTCCCCCCCACCTTTTGAAACTGTTAGTTTTCTTCCCATAGTAGTTATTTGATAAAGGGCTAGTTTTTCCCAATGTCCTGCTTTCTGTAATTGTACACAGGCATCCCAAGCGGCTGTGTTGTCTAATTATGTAACTAATAAAACTAGAGCATTTCTCCTCCATGTGACATCTTCACTGGGGAAATTGTTAAAAGAAGGTTATTCCAGTCAGGAAGAGTGTGCATGAATGGCTTCAGAACTGAAAAAAATTGTTTCCTTGCCCATTCCCCTCCTTTTCCCATGTGAAAAACATAGCTCATTTCGAAAGACTCTGTCTTGTGTCTTATTCACTCTTCTTGGGATTCCAATTCTAAGCAACTTTTTAAACCTAGGCTTCCCTCTTTATTCCTTATAGAGGAGGAACATGAAACCTGGAGAGATTGTGAATTTCCCAAGGCCACCACTGGGATTGGAACTCAGGTCCTCTGACTTCAAATCGAGTGCTCTTTTCATCTACTGACAAACATCCTACTGGAATGGAGGGAAGACTGGCTTTGGATTTAGGAAGACCTGGGTTCAAGCCCTGGGTCTGTCACATACAAACTATGTGACCAGAAGGTGCGTTAAGGAAATTTGGCTGAGTAGAAATTTCTGTGCTCCCCAGATTTCCTCCACAAACAGAAAATTGCCAAGAAATTGAGAGCAGCAAAAATAAAGGGGGAAACCATTTGTTCTTCTAAGACAACAGCCAACATTCCAGTCTAATCTCTCAGTATCCCAATATCATTTATAAGATTATGTTTCAGGCACTTGGCATACAAAGACAAAGACATAATTCTTGCCTTCAAAAAGCTTACTGCATTCCAAAGGAGATGGGAAGTGGGAATATGGCATATCCATTGATAAGTATAATATAAGGTAGGTTAATAATGGGACAAAGGAAAGAGACAGGCAAGGTGCTTTAGGAATATTTGAGCCAGGAAAGATCATTTATCAATTAGGGTTACAAACTCTGGCCTGCAATCCTGGGCACCAAGGTCACCATGGCCAGAATTCTTGGCTCCAGAACTCCACTCTTTGCACTTAAAACTGAAATGGACAAAAAAAAAAAAAAGGAACAAAAGCCTAAACCCTTCCTCAGAGTCAAAGGCCCAAGGGGAAGAGAAGGTACTTTTCCCTGCCCAGTTTATTGCATGGTGCCCCTGTTGTAGAAGAGTGAGACTTTCACCTTTGGATGCCATTGGAAAAAGAGAGAGATGGTTCAAGTTTAAAGACGTAGCCAGTTCTGTTTATGCTGTCAGCTTAGAAGGCCGTTCCTACGCACATGGTAGGGCATCTTCTCCCAGAAGTAGGTCCCTGCCATAAGAGGTCCCTCCATTTTAGGTAATCTGGGCATGTGCCCATGCTTTATTGCAAGTATAATATCATTGGCAAACGGAAGCATCTGAGAAACCTCATCAATACATAGACAATTGCTTTAGCAGTTGAACTCTATGCTGCACATTTTATGTCAGTGGAAAATGATTTTGGTAAACACACATTTCTCTATTTTATACCTCAGTTGATTTAATAGAGTCAACACTCAAAGTTATTCTTTTGTTACATCTTTCAGGGAATTTTCTATGGTTTTGACATATGCATGGGGTCTTATTGGGAGAAAGTCTTTAATGCAGTAATTTGAATCACTATGTTGAACACTTTTTATAGTAAACAAATAATAAAACGATATTTATTTTCTACACTGTTCTATTAGTTGTGTGATTGTAAAAATGGAGTCTCCTCTAAAGTATTATCTGTGAAAGTGAAATAGCTCCCTTCTTATTCCTTCATTAAGCATGCTCTATTATAAGTATAGTGTAAGAATATGAAGAGTGGACAATTTATTTATAATTTACTCTGTGGATATTCTTTTTGTTCATAACTTGTCATCCTTCCTTTTAACTGTGAGCTCTCGGAGAGCAGAGACTGCCTTGCCTTTCTTTGTTTCCTCAGCACTTACAATACAGCCCATGACTGGAACATAGTGGGCACTTCTTAAATGCTACGTGATTGATTGACTGATATTGGCTATTTTTGTTCATTTTTTCCAGAAAACAAACTTGTAAAAATTTTGTTATATAAACTGCTATCACTTTCATGATATTCTTGTCTTTTGCCCTTTGTGGCTAAACTCATTGAAAAGACTATCTGTCTGTCTGTCTGTCTATCTATCTATCTATCTATCTATCTATCTATCTATCTATCTATCT
>NW_027187246.1:886276-894104 GCF_028583685.1 Petaurus breviceps papuanus
ATCATCTATCTATCTATCTATCTATCTATCTATCTATCTATCTATCTATCTATCTATCTATCTATCTATCTATCTATCTAAAATAAGTGATTCCATGTTTCTCCCATTCTTTTCTTAACATATTGACTTCTGCCCTATTCATTCTACCAAAACTCCTCTCTCCAAAGTTTCGATGATCTCTTAGCTGACAAATCTAATAGCCATTTCTCTGTTCTCATTCTCCTTGACATGTCTACAGTCTTTGACTCTAGTGATCACTCTTCCTTCCTTTATACTCTCTTTTCTCTAGGTTTTGAGGACACCTCTCTCTCCTGGTTCTCCTCCTACCTCTGTCTCCTTTGCTGAATCCTCATCAAGATCATATCCTCTAACTGTAGGTGTCATTTAGGGTTTGATCCTGGGCCCTTTCCTCTTTTCTTTCTATACTATTTTATTCGGTGATCTCATCAGCTTCCATGGATTTAATTAATATCTCTATACTGATGATTTTCAAATCTACCTGTCCTACTCCCAGTTCTCTGATGATCTCCAATCTTGCAGTCTCCAACTTCCTTTCAGACATTTTGAACTGGATGTCTAGTAGACATCTTAAACTCAGCATGTCCAAAATGCAATTCATTATCTTTCCCTCTAAACCCTCCCTCCCTCCTAACTTCTTTATTACTATGGAGGGCAACACCATCCTCCCAAATTGTAGATTTGCAACATAGGAGTCATGCTGGAGGCCTTATTATCTCTCATTCCCCCACAACAAATTTGTTGCCAAGACCTGTTGATTTCACCTCTCCAGCATCTCTCAAATATACCCCCTCATCTCCCTACCTTCTTCCTTTTCTCTGCTACCATTCTAGTGTAGGCCCTTCCTCATTGTCTCATACCTCGACTATTGTAGTAGCCTGCGGTTGGGCTTACCTTCCCTAAGTCTCTTCCAAACTTCAGTCTATTGTTCATTGAACCACTAAAGTGATTTTCCTAAAGAGCAGATCCAGTAATGTCACCCCCACTCCTACTTTCACTAAACTCAAGTGGCTCCCTATCACCTCTAGAATCAAATACAAAATGCTTGGTTTGGCATTCAAAGTCCTTTCTATCCCTAGTCCCCCTTTACCTTTGCAGTCTTCTTATACCTTACTTTCCACCACATATTCTTTGATCCAGTGACCCTTCCTCTCTGTCTATGCCACAAACAGGACACTCAGCTCTAGACATTTTTCTCTGGCTGTCTCCCATGCCTGGAATACTCTCCCTCTTCTGCTCTGCCTACTCACCTTCCTAGTTTCCTTTAAGTTCCAACCAAAAACTTTTCTTTTACCCGAATCCTTCCCCATCCCCTCTTAATTCCAGTGTCTTCCATCCAATAATTATTTCCCATTTATCCCATATATAGCTTGCTTTGCATATATTTGCATGTTATCTCCCTCATTAGATTGTAAGCTCCTTGAGGGTAGGGGACTGTTTTGTGCCTTTCTGTATCCCCAGCTCTAAACACAGTGCCAGACACATAGTAGGTATTTATAAATGCTTATTGGTGAATTGAGTGATGTTCTTATCCCAAATGCTTCATTATATGAATAGACAATCATATGAGATGACTAAATGTCTCATGAAATGCTATTTCTTGCCTTAACATATGCAATCTAACTCAACTGACTCTTATATTTGTGTTTTGGAGGAAAACCCATGACCTTTCTAGTTAGCTTTAAATTTCTTCTGTCTTCCAGTTTCATTAGTGGTGAAGATGTTAAATTTGATATAATTCCATTCCTCTAATAGTAGATATGTCCAGTTGGTAGTTAGTGGGTAAGGATCTCAAATTTAGAGTGCCAACAGTCAAATTAATTTTTGCAAATGGTTTAAAAACTGGGAGATTCTCAATACCTTCTGACCCCATTCCTTGTCTCTTTACCACCATCGGTGCACTAAATAGAAGGGATTCCCAAAGCACTGAGAGCCATTTTGTATTTTTCTTTATTTCATGAGTTGCCATGACTAAAGAACAGCATGGCACAGTACTAGAGTCCTAAGACCTTTGAGCCCTTTCTCTGCCTTTTTATCAGCTTGTGAACTTTGGTAAGTGAATATATCTCTGTGAATCTTAATTTCTTCAACCACAAAAAGTCTATAACAATCCCAACACTATCTCAAAAGGTTCTTGTCAGTAAGTCATTCAACAAGCATCTCTTAAGCAGTACCTGCTAAGCAATGTGTTAAGCATTTGGGATGGAAAGAAAGGCAAAAGGCAAAGAACACTGTCCCTCCCCTCAAAGAGCTCACACTGAAATGGAAGAGATAGTGTACAAAAACTTTGTACATACAAGTTATATGGTGAGGAAATGGGGGGTAAGGAAATGGGATAATGTAGTGAATGCTACAGTTAAGTGAAAAATGACAATAATTTCAAAAAGTAAAGGGGAAGGAAGACATTTGGGGCATTCTATTTCTCTCAGTGGGGAGACTGCAGCAAAATTTGATCAACCATAACCAGATGTTTTGATCTGTTCAGGTCTTAGAAAGGAGAATAAAATGGCCTCAGGCCAATGTTTCAAACACTAGCCCCATCACAGAAGACTTGGTAAAATTCTACAACCTCAATGCACAGGGAAGAATGGAAGGGAGGAATTCTAGTAGGAATACTGTCAGTGAATTTGAATCAGCAGTCAGTAGTGAATCATTACGCGAACTATTTCTAGATCTCTTCATACTTCTTGAAGCTACACTGAAGCCTAGGGTCAGGTCATTCATTCATTCCCAGAGAAATGTCTTGGGAGTTGAAGCTGTACTATATCTGTATCCATAAGAGAAAGATAGAATGTAGAGAAGGGAGGAAAAGAGATAGGAGCAGCAAGACAATGGGAAAAGAGGAGAGAAGAGGGGAGGAGAAAAATGGGAGGGGGTGCAATAAAAACAGAAAGGTAAGTAGGAAGAAGTTGTTTGTACCAGGGACTTTGGGAGTAGAAATTTCAACCTCCCAGAAATAGTGCCCCAGATGCCCAGATGAAAGAATTATTAAGCAGGCAGTGGAGCCAAGCAGGGGAAGCCTGTCTGCTGGAAACCATCAAAGCCAAGAGTCCAGGCAAGAAGGTATGGAGCCTGCTAGCTTCCCCAACTGTGTGATCTCAGCAAGGAATAAACAGAAAGGTAGTGAAGTTGCAGAGAGAGGCTGCCCGTGGAGAGCAGTGGGAGCTGATTAGTAATTCACTCGGTATTTGCTGAATTCTTCACAGGAGGCAGCTGAAGCATTGTGCACAAGTGACTTGTGGTTCAAAATGTGATCAATAGGACGAAATAATGCTCCAGGTCTGTTTATCTCATTAGCCAGAAAGTGAGAAAAATAGACCTGGCTGAAAGAGAGGGCAGTGTGATAAGGTGCTACGTGGGCTTTGTACAGTGAAAGATGAATTTCAGGACGAGATGCTCTCCTAAGCTGTTCCACACTGTAACCTACCATGTTCATCTTCTTCAGGGAAAGGGGATCTGGAGGCGGATTTACAGCTGGGGAAAGAAGGTTGGAAATGATTCCGTCATTTCTCCTTCTTGTTTTATCAGTCATGACCTGCAGGAAACAGTGATGAGAGGTGAATTAAGTTGAGGGCTTTTCTCCCATCTTTTGTAGGAGGGAAGGCAGGAATGGGGATGTCAGTGAGGAAAAAAAACTGTAGAGGGGAAGACAGAGAGCACCCCCAGGGAGTATGATTAGGCGAATAAGCAAAAGGAAAAGTGAAAGAGAAGAAAGGAGCAAGATAATTATTATGTGTTGTTGTTGAGTCATTTCATTCATGTCTGATTCTTCATGACCCCATTTGGGGTTTTCTTAGTAAAGATACTGGAGTGGCTTGCCATTTTCTTCTCTAGCTCATCTTACAGATGAAGAAACTGAGGCAAAGAGGATGAAGTGATTTGCACTAGGAAGAATATGAGACCAGGTTGAACTCAGGAAAATGAGTCTTCTTGACTTTAGGACTGGTGCCACGTAACTGCTCCAATTATTGGTATAAATAATACTATAATAAAAGGCAGCTGTGGTTTACTGGGGGAAAGCATTTAATTTGGAGGCAGGAAGATATGGGCTTAAATCTCATCTTTGCCATTCATTAACTGGGTTTCTGGACAAGTAACCTTACCTCTCTTAGTCTCAGTTTCCTCGTGAGTTAAATAGGAATAATAATATTTTTAGTATATGCCTCTCAAAGTTCCTGTGAATAACAAATGAGATAATGTGTATAAAGCACTTGGCAAACCTTAGAATACTACCTTAATGTCAGCTACTAATTTGTAAAGCTCTATAGTTCTTGATTGTCAATATTTGTTGAGAGCACGGGATTGTGTATATCTAAAGTGTGCATCACGCTTACTAACTGTGTGACCCTGGACAAGTCACATAACCTGTTTGCCTCAGTTTCCTCATCTGTAAAATGAACTGGAGAATGAAATGGCAAATCACTCTTGTATCTTTGCCAAGAAAACCCCAAATGGGGTCACCAGGAGTCTGACATGACTAAACAACTGAACAACAAATATTTCTCTCTGAAGGCAGCTGGGTGGTGCCAGACCTGCAGTTAGGAAGACTCATCTACCTGTGTTCAAATCTGACCTCAGACACTTATTAGTTATGTGACCCTGGGCAAATCACTTAGCCCTGTTTGCCTCAGTGTCCTCATCTATGAAATGAGTGGGACAAGGAAATGACAAAGCATCCAGTATCTTTGCCAAGAAAGCCCTACATAGGGTCAGGAAGATTCTGATATGACTGAACAACAAAACAACAAAAAAGTACATGTTCCCTAGTGATAGTACAATTCTGTGTGTGTGCGTGTGCATGCAAGCAGGAGGGAAGAAGGTGGTTCCAATGTGTGATTTCATCGGTGTAGGGAATTCCTTGTGTGGAAACTGCCTTCACCAATGAAGCAACTAGCATTCTTGAGGGCAATTTTCTAAACCTATAAGTTAAGTGAATTGCTCATGATCTCAAAAGCACATGTGTCTAATGAAGGGTGTGAACACAGAGATTTCTGACTCCAAGAGTAGCACTTTGTGTCACACTGCCTCTGTCTAGCCATAATTGGTCTCTAATTAATATTTGTTGTATTGTATTGTTCAAAAGGTATTTGAAGAGGGTGATCCTCAAAAGTTCTTCCTAATGATGATGAGAATGATGATCTTGGCTCTGAATTTCAGTGCTATTTTATTTGAGCAGATTTTTTTTTCTGTTTATCTTACGCAACTAATTAAATTAAACTTTAGAACTAATTATATCCTCAGTGCTTAGCAGTGTCTAGCACATAGTAGGTGCTTAATAAGTGTTTGTTGGATTGTATTAGATTCAAAATTGTTTGTTGGAATAAATATTTAAAATAAATCCTTATGGATATCTTTTATATCGCTTAAATTCTACCTGTTAATAAAATTCAACCTCTTTCCTCCTTCTCCTCCTCCCAGAGAGCCATCCTGTATAACAAAAGTTTTTTAAAGGAAAAAAAAAGAGGAAAAAATCAGCAAAAGCAATCAATGCATTGGTGAAAAAAAAAGCTGCCAATACATTGTCTTCAATATCTAGGGATACCTCTCCCCTGTGCACACAGGCGTACACACACACACACACACACACACACACACACACACTCATACCTCTGCAAAAGATTTGGAGAAGGTGCCTTTTCATCTCTTCTTTGGAACCATGCCTGTTTTTGCTTTGTTTTGTTTTGGTCTTTTGGCAATTTTTCAGCATTTATTTTTCCTCATTTTGTGGTGGTTATTGTTCCCATTTACATTGTTATGGTTAATGTCTCTTCCCCTCTTCCCCTCCCCTCTCCCCCCTTCTCTCCTCTCCCTTCTCTCCGCCTCTCTCCCTACCTCTTCTCTCTCCCCACCTTTTTTTGTCTCTCTCCCCCCAGCCTTGCAACCCCCATTATATCTCCTGGTCCTCTCCACAAAAGAATCACAGCCTCCCTCGGAGAGGGGTGATTCGGGTTCTAAATATATCTATTGAAGACTTCCTGTGATCTGCATTTAGACAGACCCATATGGACATACATAAACTACATAATAGCACACATACTTCACTTCTATATTCAACATATTCATAACTTCTTAGAGTATAGCAATATTCCATTACATTCATAAATCACAATTTTATATATTCCCCATTAAATTACTATGTATTTGTTTTGTATCTTATCTTGTATTTTTTCATCTGTGTTCATGTGATTTCCCTCTACCCTAGTAAAATACAAGTTCCTTGAGGGCAGGGACTGTTTCATTTTTGTCGTTGTAATCCCAATGCCTAATACAATGTCTACCCCAGAATGGGTACTAAATAAATGCATATCTAAATAATTAATTAAATTGAATCTACTAAGTTGTAAAGGAGTTACTGTCTGTGTTGGAAGAAAGAATATTTTGGCTTACAAAAGCACAGATCCTTGAAGTATGAGAAATGAATCTATAGAGTAAATTCTCTTCTGTACTTGCCACATTGCTCATTTGAAGGCATCATGGTGCTTATTCAAAACAAGCTAACAACTTGAACTTTCTTAGATCTGACTTAAAATGCCCCCATAATGAGCTACCTAGCAACCCAGAGTCCATCACCTTAGCATGTCAACATTTTCCTTTCCACACCAAATTCAGCAGGCTTAGTCATTTAATTGCAGGAATAGAAAAGTAAGACTTTGCAGAAGGTCAGTCTAACATTAAGTAAAATGGTAACTTACTCAAATTCACTGCTACAATGAAGTGTACTGAAAACATTTGAAAAGAGTTACAAAGGCTCGACAGACAAAATATAAGGTGACATAGATGTAGATTAATAGATTGAAAGGACCATGATGCCTCTTCATTTTACATATAGGGAAACTGAGGCCCAGAGAAGTGAAGTGACTTGCTAAGGGGCACACAGCTAGCTAGTAAATATCTGAGATAGGATTTATACCTAATTTTTTCCTGATTTCAGGTCCAACTTACTTTCCACTACTGCATTATGGGAGCTTATAACTTCCATCCAGTGAAAAGTAAGAGGAAAGGAAGATTATTTGCTTAGATAGGAACTTTTTCTCCATCCAAGCATCAGTCAGTCAACAAGAATTTATTAAATGTCTGCTTCATATCAGACACTGTGCCAGGGACTAAGGGAAATACAAAAACAAAGTCTGTGACAATCTCTACTCTCAAGGAGCCTATAATGTATCAGGGGAGCTATGTACATACACACACATAAATATATACAGAATAAATTTTTTAAAATGAATAGGGAGGCAGAATACTGACATTTTGGGGGAATATGGAAAAAAAATCTTTGTGTAGAGGGTGGTATTTGAACTGTATACTGAAGGAAGGATTCTATAGCAATAGCAGCAAAGAAGTTCAATTCCAAGCATGGGGAATGGGGAAGTGCCATGTGCAGTGTGAGGAACAGAGAGAAGACCAAGTGCCTGAATTTCATGGTGCATCAAGCATTATGGTGCTACTGCGATGTCATCTCAGTTTGGGGAAACAGACCCATTGCTTCCAAAGTATAAAAACCCATAGCAACAGCAACAGTGACAATAAAAACAATGGCATACATTTATATAGTACTGTAAGATTTACAAAAATCTTCATGACAGAATCATTGAATCTTATAGTTCAAAGAGACCTCAGTGACCATCTAGTTCAACTTATACTGGAGAAAGTATACTCTACTCAATTCCTTTAATAAGTGGTCATCTTACCTTTGTTTAAAGACCTCTACTGGGGGAACTCACTAAGATATCTTTCTACCCAAGTACAAGAATAAACTATCTACCATCTATCTATCTATCTATCTATCTATCTATCTATCTATCTATCTATC
>NW_027187246.1:894114-961782 GCF_028583685.1 Petaurus breviceps papuanus
TATCTATCTATCTATCTATCTATCTATCTATCTATCTATCTATCTATTGTCTATCTATCTATCATCATCATAATCATATTTATCAAAAACTTACTCTATGCCAAGCACAATGCTAAGCACTGGAAACACAGATCACAACAGTCTCTGCCCTCAAAGAGTTTATATTCTAATGGGGGAAGGGAAAACTTACTCTCAGCCAGTCCATTCCATTTTAAGATAGCTCTAATTATAGAAAATTTTTCCTTACATACATCAAGCAAAATTTGCATCTTTATAACATCTACACATTGCTCATTTTGGCCCTTTGGTGCTAAGCAGAACAATCCTTTTCTCTATTTTATACCTTAGTTGTTGCAGTCCTTGTAGACAGATATATCTTACTTTAGCCTTCTTTTCTCCAGGACAACCATCCCTCATTCTTTAGCTGATCCTCTTCTAGTATGGATTTAAGGCCTTCATCATTCTTACAGAATACCTCTGGATGTACTATATCTCATCAATATTTTCTCTTAACTGTGGTTCCCAGAACCAAAAAATAACATTTCAGTTGTGGTCTGATGAGAGCAGAGTAAACAGGTGTTATGGCTTCTTTATTCCTTGAAGCTATGCCAAACTCAAATAGTGGTCAATTGCTCAATGTCAACCATAATAAGAGATCTCCAGTGGGATGTATCAGGGATCTACCCTTGACCCTGCATAATTTAATAGTTTTATCAGTGACTTAGATAAAGCCATAAATGGCATACACATCAAATTTGCATATGGCATAAAATTGGGATGGGTAGCTTACGAACTAGAAGACAAAAGTCAGGTTCCAAAAAGATATTGATAGGGCAAAACATTAGACTGACTTTAAATTGGGATAAATGCAGAATCTTATACCTTGGCACAAAAAAATCAACCTCACAAGTTCACTATGAGGCAAGGTGTGAATTGACAGCAATTCTGAGAATCTAGGGGTTTTAGTGAATTGTAATCTCAATATGTGTCATAATGTTATCATCAAAAAAGCTAATTCAGTCTTGAGTTGTATAAAAAGAGGCAGGGCTACAAAGATATGGGTGATGAGAGTTCTACTTTATTCTGCCTTTTTTTGAAGTGCTGTGTTCCATCCTGGGCATCATGGCTTAAGGAGAGCATTCATCAAGTAAAGAGTATTCCAAAGAAGGCCACCAGGTGGGAAAGACTTTGAGTCTCAGGCACATGAAGACTGATCGAGAGAATTGGAGATGTTTAGTCTGAAGGAGGGAAGTCTCAGAGAGGACATAATAGCTATCTTCAAGTGTTTGAAGAACCATCATCTGAAGGAGGAATTAGAATTTTGTCCATCCTGAGAAGACAGAGACAGGAGTAATGGGTGTAAAATGAAAATGCTAGGCTTGACATAAGGAAACTTCTGGACCAGAGAGTCACCTGCCTTAAGGTAGTATCAATCCATCAAAAACACAGCTTCTGGGAAGTGATAATCAACTGATTATCAAGTGATAATAAACTGATAATCAACACTATGATGACAATGCTGTTATTTTAAGAGTCCATTCTAGAGTTGAATGATGTCAACTGCCTGAAGATGGAATGCACAACAGAAAACCCATTACAATTACAATGACTTAATTTTAGACCTACTTTGAAATAAAGTGGAAATCCTGATAAGAATAATAAGGTATGATGGAAAAAGGAAGAAAAATATGTTTGACAAGAAATTTAACCATGCCCAGATTGGTGATGGACTTAAAAGATACTACAATACCACATCCTGAGTAAATATCAATTGCAGAGAGCATGCCTTTTTCCCTGAGATGGAGACTCTTCATCCTATGTAATCATTTTATCAGAGACAGGCTGAGAAACATATGGGATTCTGCTATTCTGATATTTCAAAGAGACATGCCAACTGGCAAAAGGAGCATTGTTGAGTAGAAGTAGCTGTATTGTTCTTAGGTAAGGGAATCATATAATCTGATGCCCAATTCAATAGAGCTCTTTGGCTCCCATGTCTATCTAGATTGATGATGAACCCAAGACCAAATCTGTGTCATTATTTTAAAGGCATCCACCTGATTATTCAGTTAATCAGATGGTGTTTGATCTCTCTTGCAGACACTAACATGCTCTAAAAACAATTGTATTTGGTAATAAACATCTGTTAAATTCTTCAGTTAGTGCTGACCATAAAGAGGATAATCTTTAATTGCCTAATCTTATTATCTTCAGGCCCCAGACCCCTGTCCTCACTGATCAGTAGAAATAAAAATCTTATCTTTATTTTCAAGACTTTGTCACATGCTGCCCAAATCTTAGCCCAGTGGGAGGACTTGAAAGGATCCAAATCATTCATGACATCCCTCATTATTAGATTAACAGTCACTGAAATCCAGTTGTATATTCATTCCACTCTCATAGCAGTGAACCAGGAAAAATCTTGTCCTGGAAGGGCTAGGTCATCATAGGTGAGGGCACATTGGGCTAGCAGAACAAAAGCATTGTGACTGGGGCTAGAAGTCTCAGCCTCTGGTAAAGTCACAACCAGTCCATGGAGTGCACTAACAATCTGAAGAAATCAGGTTACCATGGCAAACCATTTCCACTTAATAATAGAAGCCACCTGTCCCTACCTGTCTTGTTAAGATCATCTTGCACCACACTATTCATAATGGGTAACTCTGGAAAAAGAGTTATGGCATGCCCCTATATAATCTATTCAGTAGAAGTAGGCCAGTGTCTGGTTTTCCAAAGTGGTTTAATGAATTGCTACTTCAGGGGGCTTTAGAAATCACATAATCTGGCTGCTCTGATGCTTGCCAAAGGCTCCTCTTCACCTGATTCTTTTAAAAATAAACTCCCCGAAACATAGACCTTGCGGGATCATAAAGACCAGGTTGAAGAGACTTCCAGACATCCTGCTTTAGATCTTCTAGGGTTATGACCTATTCCAGGCTCATTTAAAAGAGGCACACTTGCAAGTGACTGGGTAACGGGATCCATCAAAATACTCAGATGGGGAATATGGGTTTTTCAGAACCAAAAGAGTCAGTTGATTTTCTGTGGTTCCTTTTCAGATTGCAGGGGTGTGAACGTCTGTAGTTTACTAAGGCCTCTATTTGTAATCATCAGGGTTCTCCCTGTCCAGTATATTCCTTCAAACTTGACTGAGCATGCTGAATCCTGAATCTTATTATGGTTAACATCTCATCCCTTGTCTCTCGGATGCTCCACTATGCAATTTAATGGCACCATCTGTCACTATGGCCCAATCAGCATGACAGCATTTATATGTTGGTGAATATCAATGCACTCATGGGGAGGGCCCTCTTTAAAAGCACTACTCACCAAAGCTGGAGTAATGTAAGGAAGAATTCATGTGATCATTAGGATAGCATGGTGAAAGCTGGAGAGAAGTTAGGAAACTTTGTCTTCTGGCTTCCAGACTAATATCTCTCTTCTCTATAGCTCTTACCATCTCCACTGCTCACATAAGGGTGGAACATTGAATAATCAATCTGTACCAATGAGGCAAGTCATATGCAAGTGGGCCTTTGAACCCAGAATTACAGTAGATTATCAATAGCTGAATAAAGTTGATAATCGTAATTGCTGTGGCCATTCCAGATCTTGTCAACATGGTGGACCAGGAAGCCTAGGCCATAAGGTAAGTGTTTTGAGATTATTGGTTTTGCCTTTTTCTCTATCCTCGTGGCTAAAACTAGACAAGAATGGTTTACTTTTACCTAGGAAAGTACCTCTTTCCTCAGGATTACGTATTTTCATTATTCTTTTTCAAAGAGCTATTTAAGTCTTTTGACTTATTTTAATGAAAGCATACCAGTGGAAGTTCATGAACGATAGTATTAAGAAAGCAGACTCACAAAGTTACTTGGGAGTCGGAGGAAGTAAAAGAAACTTACATTCCACTGGATAGATATCTTCATGTATACAGATAAATACAGGATAATTTGAGGAGGAAAGAAAGACTAACCAGATATGAAGTATTTCCCAAAGTAGTTGGCACCAGAGTCTAATGACCTTGAGATAGAGATTAGAAGATAAGGGTCAGCCCATATAAATGTATGGAGATGGCAAATGGAATATCAAATTCAAAAACAAGCAGAGCATTTTAACTGTAATATAGAGTGCCTGAAGGGGCAGATTGTGAAATAAGTCTAGATCAGGGGTTCTTAACCCTTTCTGTGGCAGTCTGGTGAAGCCTCTATAACCCTTCTCAGAATAATATTTTAAACTAATAAAATGCATGTTATTACAAAAAGAACCAGTTATATTGAAATAAAGATTACATTTCCCCCTATATTTTTCCCCACCCAAGTTTATGAACTCCCTGAATTCTTTTCATGGGCTTGGGGTTGTCTGTGGAACCCAGACTAAAAAAGCCCCTGGTTCTAGTCACCTGATCATGCTGTTACCTGAATTGTGAAGACCTAATGCTTATAAAACTCTTTGTAAATTATAAATCACTATAGAAAAATAAAAGGTGAAATTTCAAACCTAGATGAGATGATATTCTTTTGTTTTAAAGATGAAATTGTTTAGATATGATTGTGTCAACATTCATAATCCTGTTTTACAATCACAGGTGTCAAACTTCATTTATTTGTAAGAAACAGAACTTGATATTTCTCAAAATTTAAAACCCCCATTCTGAAGTGCCTTCAACACATCAATGAATCTATCTCCTTCTAGTGATGCAGATTGTGACCTATCCATGCCTTCGCCTCTTGGGTTACTTATGTCTATGTACTTTCCATTAGGCTTTTCAAGGAGGTTCACTCAACATACTAGAAGGCCTTCAACTAGGTAGGTTTTGAGTTCCAGTACTACACTGATGATATTATTCTATTATCCTTCTCTCCAATTATATTTAGAATTAAAGTCACTGAATTTCATGGGGAAGCAATCTAGTCATGCTTGAATAAGAATCTCTCTACAATATATCTGAAACGTGGTCTTGCAGTCTTTTCTTGAAGATCTCAAATGAGGGGAACACATTATCCCCCAAATCACCTGTCACTCTAAGGACATTTCTGCTCACACAAATCTAAATCTATCTCTTTGTAACTTCCACTCATTACTTCTAATTCTGCTTTCTGAAGCCAAGCAGACCAAGTTTTATATCTCATCAACAACGGTGTCTTTCAAATACTTGAAGACTGCTATTCTGACCCTTTGAGTCTTCAGTTACTCATCCTAATAATACACAGTTCCTTCAGCCAGTCTTTGTATGGAAAGGTCTCAAAGAAGACTTAGTTTCTTAATGGCTATTGTAAAATATGGCACCTAGAACTGCAGACAATGACCAAGGCAAATCTAGTATATTGAGGCTATTACCTCACTAACTCTGGGCACTATGCTCCTCTTCACTCAGGCTAAGGTTGTAATAGAATTTTTGACTGCCATATCCCACTGTTGATTCAAAATCCAACAACAGAAAAACACCAAGAATTTTAATCTGTCATGACCTACCTTTGATGAAGTCATGTGGCTATTTTTGATCAGTTTCCTTTCTCTAACCATTTCTTTAATAATACTGAATTTTCCTCAGACTCAAAATCAAATGTACTGGCCTATAGTGTGGAGACTATTTCCATCTCTTTTTAAAAATCAGAACATTTGCCTACTTCTAATTTTGTAGTAACCTATCTCATTCTAGTGATGCAGATTGTAACCCAACTACACTTTCTCATATTAGGTTACTTACATCTATGTACTCCATTAGGCTTTCTAGGAGATTTGCTTAATATACTAGAAGGACTTCAGGTAGGGCTTTTAACATTCTTACTTCTCTTGTTATACATGATCTTTCAAAGATGGCTGATAGCAGCTTAACTATCAGACCTGCTAGCTTTTTCAGAACTCAAGGATTTAGTTCATCTAGGCATAGTTGACTCATCAAAGGTAATTAGGTGCTCCCTTGCTGTTTCCCTGTTTGACTTAAGTTTCAAGTCCCAATTAGTCATTTTCCCCCTTTCTAGTCTAAAGATGGACCTAATTAGCAGAGAAAATAGAGGGAAAATAAGTTGAATGTCTCTGCCTTCTCACTGTTATCCATTATCACCATCCCAAACACCCTGAGCAGTTCTTCTGCTCTTATCCATCATGTGATGCTCTTCATCTTCTCATAAATTCAAAACAAAACATTCTTTTTGTTGTCTTTAATTTTCATTGCCGGGCTCAACTTAGTCTTAGTTTTATAATTCTTTTTTGTCCAGTTGCAGCTACGTGGGCTCAGTAAATAGAGCCCTGGACCTGGAGTTCTGAAGTTCAAAAGACTTGATTTCAAATTCAGCTTCAAACATTTGCTAGCTATGTGACCCTAGGCAAGTCGCTTAACTTGTTTGCCTCAGTTTCCTCAACTAAAATGGGCATAATAATAGCATCTATCTCCCAGAATTGTTTTAAGGCCTACATGAGATAATATGTGGAACATAGTTGAATCTATAGAAATCTAGTTATAATTATTGTATAATACATTATTATTAAAATTAAATATGATATATTATATAATTATAATTACATAGAACATTTACTTAATAATAGTGACACTCTCCTGTGTTAGACCTCTACTATCTGATACTCTTTGTACATTTCTTTTAAATCTCACTTAGTACATTCAAAACCTAATGGGCTCCCTGTGCAGCAACATCAATTTTTTTTTACATGACTTCCCTCTTTTCTCTCCATACTAATTATTTCTATTTGTTTCTTCAGAAATTGATTTCTGAAAACCTCTGAAATCAATTTCTGAATTTTTTTGGACTGACTTTGCTTAAAAAATTGCAGGCCATGAGATCCTACCTAGAATTTCTTTGAACTCTCATAAAAAACTAGAGTACATGTCACAGGACACCCAGAATTCCTCTATTTCTCCACCAAAAATTTTAATGTATAAATGCTTACTTCCTCCAGTGGCCTATTCTTTCCTACAGATGAGAATTAGATTCATAATTTACTTCCCTTCATTGCTTCCTACACCTTTTGAAATATGAAATTATCATTAAGGCAAGTAAAAAAATTAGTTATTCTGCTTGGGGCAGTAGATGTTTGGATCATTGAAGTGCCTCTCTATCACTGTGTTTTGTCTCTGTACTAGGCTTGTGCTCATGTGCCAGACTCTTCATTTATCTCTTCTTTCTGTTCAGGTGGTTTGTGTTATGCTTTGATGACAATATCCCTTCTGTTTATGTTTCCATTGATTTTTTTCAAAATGTTTCCTATCATTTACCCAAATACTTTCTTGAGTCAAAATGATGTTGTTGAAATAGTGCTATGACTAGTCAGGAACTTGGGTTTGAATCCTACTATAGACATTTTCTAGCTGTGTGACTTTTGGCAAGTTACTTAACCTCCTTGGACTTAATTTGTTATCTGTAAAACGGGAACCATAATAGCAACTAACTGACAAGATGGTTGTGAGGATAAAAGAGTATGATGGAATTCAAAGGCTTTGCAAGCCTTAAAGAACTATATAAATGCCATGTTTTGCTCTCCCCAATGTGACAGCTTCTCCTCACCTGCCCTGTCTCCCACTATTTTCCTATCATGTTCCTTTTGAGAAATTATATCCCTGAGCCATATTCCAATGTAATATAATGTAATGTAATGCCAAGCAAAGGCAAATTCCCAAGGTTCAAAATACCAGCATAGGTGCTCTCCATTTTATTCAGTGACCAACCAAGAACAGAGAAGATCAAAACATGACATCATTCCAAATACAGCATTTACTAAATGTGATTAAATAATCTCCAAGGACTAACCCACCCCAGGCCTTCCAATAATTCAATCAATTACAGTCCCTGGTCTAAATACTTCTCCACCCCTAGGCTATACCTTTATTTGTCAATCACAGAGCACAAAAAGGTCAAAAGTTCCCCACCCCTGGGTCTCAATTGAATCTACTCCAGAGTTACATCAAGTTTAAGCACAGCACTTAATACCCAAATGGAGGTCTTTTCTTCATCTTGACACGAGGCAAGTTCTCAGCAATCTTAGTTCCTGGGGAGACAAGGCTTAGCAAGGCCACAAGATACATTGCCAGTCCCTTCATTAATTCATCCTCTGTCTGTAGAACAGTCCTAGAACCTCTGAAAACATTAGCAAAACCTTCTCCCAGGATTTCTGTAAACATACAAGAAAATCCTTCTTCAGGGCTTCTGAACCAACAGAAAGGTTCCCAGACCCCTGCAACAACAGCACTGTCCTTCACCAGTGGACAGTATTCACTCTGTCTGCAGGACAGTCTCCAGACCCCTGCAACAACAGCACTGTCCTTCACCAGTGGACAGTATTTACTCTGTCTGCAGGAGAGTCTCCAGACCCCTGCAACAACAGCACTGTCCTTCACCAGTGGACAGTATTCACTCTCTGTCTGCAGGACAGTCTCAGGGCTTCTTAGCCAACAGCCAGGTTCCAGGACTTCTTCAACAGGACTGTCTTTCACCAGTGGACAAATCTGGCAAAACAACATCAAAACAGACAAAGTACCAGCAAAACAGCCATGTCTCCTCAGTCCTTGGCAGCTCCGCGGGGGCAGGTCTCAAAAGTCCAGGGCGATTCAAGGTGGCCCCCAGCAATTCTCTTAGTCTCTCTTTCCCTCCATGAGGTGCTGCTTCCAAAAAGTTCTTCTGCCTCTCCCTTGTCTCTCCAAATCTACGTCTCCTCCAGTTCAGGACTTTCTTTTCACATCAAGAAGACCATCCCACAGGTGGGATTAACAAGCTCTGAGTTTTAACACAATCAATTTGAAAACCAAGCCAATACAGGGGGAATCTTTAAATGCCATTACTATCACATCCAATCATGAATTTTAGACTACAAAATATAATTTATATCTATGAGATCAAGTTCGTCTTCTTGGATTAGGATGGTTAATGTTTCTTGCTTGTTAATTATGCATGCTATATATGAATATAGGTATCTAAGGTCATATACCATCTGTATTATATATTTTCTACTGCTTCTTTCATTCAAATCAGTGCTGGTAATATGCTGTGGCCTATATAGGCTTACCATATGTCCTTCTATTCCCCTTTATGTCATTTGAAATTTTAATCCTTTAGAGATTGTCATGTTGCATGATTTTAACCAATGGGACATTGCCAGAATACTGCTGTTAAAAATGAGATATAAAAATCATCATCACATTATGAATTGAGGGGAGGCACAGTGTAGCAGAAAAACATTGGATATCATAAAGTATAAGTTGTAGTTACAACTCTATAATTCATGAGGTATGTGACCTTGGGCAAGTCAGTTAATTTTCTCTCCCTCAGTTCTACTCTGTAAAATGGAAATAATAATACCTTCCTGCTATGTGACACAGGCTAAGTCTGTCTGTCTCTCTCAGCTATGTGGCACAGTGGATAGAGGGCTGGACCTTGAGTCAGAAAGACTCATCTGTAAAATGAGTTGGAAAAGGAAATAGCAAACCACGCTAGTATCTTTGCCAAGAAAACCCCAAATAGTATCAAAAAGAGTCAGAAGTAACTGAAATGATTGGACAACAAATATATGTGTATGTGTGATATTTATTATGTGTGTATTTCCAGACTAGGCTTGTGATTTTATTGTTACAGGGAACTGTTGGCAGGGGAAGCCCTTCCACAAATCTGATACAGATTGGCATGCGGTCTTCTGCTTACAGTCTTAGGGAACTGCCTTGGGATAAGCAGAAGCTGTGACTTGCCTAAGATCATCCAATCAGTATGCATCAGAGACAGGACTTGAACCCAGATCTTACTGACTTTGAGGCCTTCTCTATATCCACCATGTCACGTTGCCTTTAAGTTGTACACACATATATAAAGTGAAATTGAAAGAGATTCTTTGTCAAGAATTCATGTCAACAGATGAACTTAACATTATTGTCACTTATCAAAAGGGCATAAGAAACTAAAGCCTACTTGTACCTCGCCTATCATGTCCTATTGGTCTAAAAAATTTCCCAAGTTTTATGTGAGACAGACTTTAGGACCAAGGAAAAGAAGCATAGACTAACACCTGGGAAAGGTGTCCAGCCATTCATTTATAGGCAATCTCATGGAAATATGACAGCAAAAACCCTGAGAGTAAAGCTTTGCCAGTAGATAAGAGAGACATCAATTGATTAAGCCTGATATTGATTGAAGAGTTTGCAGATGTGAGGTTCTCTTTAGGAGAAAAATGAAGTGTGCATTCCTTTGTGTAGATGTGTGTGTGTGTGCATGCACATGCATGCACATTTGTGTATGTGTGCCTGTGTGTTATAGATGGTTATTTTTATCTTACTGGAAATGCAAACAAATGCAAGCAATTATGAAAGAGAGTCATGGCAGGATTTTTTTTCATTTTGTTTCAAATAGATTCTTCTGTGTGGTTTCCTGTCTCATCATGGGCAATGGGCTTTTGTTTTGACAAAGGATGAGAGCAGCACTTGGCAGATGCTGCTCCTGCGCTCTGTGCTGTACGGATTCTAGTTCAAGGGACACTAAGGCCAACACTGCGGGGGTTTGATTCTGCAACAGAAAATTTTTGAAAAATAGATGCTCTGAGCTTCAATCTGGAAGGAGAGTAATGCCAAAATAAAACAAACTTTCCTTCTGTTCCTTTCCCTTTCCCCTTTGCTTCAGTGCTCCTGGCATATAAGGGGTTATTGATTTTTTTTATTAGGAGTGATTTTTAAAAAGGAGTTAATGCATTTTATGTTGGGGTGGGAGTGTTAAGAAATCCAAGAAAGATTAATTAGTCGACAAGCATTTATTAAGTGCCTATTACACAATGAGCATTATACAAGGCAATTGTATTTGGATGCAGTTGGATACAATTGCAACAGGAAACAGTGTCTGCCCTCAAGGAGCTTACAGTCTAGCTGAAGAAGCCAACATGCACATATACAAGGCAAATAAATCAGTGGGGACTGCAGGGGGGCACTAGCCACTAGGGGATCAGGAAGAGATTCCTACAGATAATTGTGTTCAATCTGAGCTTTGAAGGAACCAAGTAATTCGAAGAGGTGGAGGAATGGCTGGAATAGATTTCAGGCATGGGAGAAGGCCAATCTCATGCATGGAGACAAGAGATGGAGTATTGTATGTGAAGACCAAGAAGGTTAGTTTGACTGGATTAGTATGCATAAAAGGGATTAATGGGCAATAAGGATGGAAAGGTAGTTTGGAGTTAGGTTGTAAAGGTCTTTAAATGAAAAACAGAGGGGTCTCTATTTGATCCTAGAGGTAATAGGGAGTCTCTGGAGTTAATTGTGTAGGGCAGTGACATGGTAAGAGTTTCACTTTAGGAAAATCACTTTGCAGCTGTGTGGAGGCCTAAGTGTAGAGGGGGAGAGATGAGCGGTGGGGAGATCAATTATTTTTTTTGCAATCTTTCAAGGAAGAGGTGATGGCCTGAATTAGGATGATGGCTAAATGAATGGAGACATTGGAACAGATGTGAGATACTTTATAGAGCTAGAAACTACAAGATTTTGGCAACTGATTATACATGTGGGGTAAGGCAGAGTAAGGAATCATGAATACATAAATTTAAAAATCTGGAGAAATGGAAAGATGATGGTGCCCTTGACAGAAATAGGGAAATTTAGAAGAATCGTCAGTTTTGGTGGAAAGATAATGAGATTCTTTGGATATATTGAATTTGAGATACCTTTTTGACATCCAGTTGGAAATGTTCAAAAGGCAATAGGTAACACAGGATTTAAAATTGGGAAGGAAATTATAGCTGGATATAGAAATATGTGTCACCAGCAAAAAGATAATAATTAAACCCATGGGAGCTAAGGGGGTCACCAAAGAGAGAGTAGAGATAATTAATAAAAAATGCTTTTATTAAGCATTTATGATGTGCCAGGCACTCTACTAAACACTGAAAATGTTTAGAAAGGTAAAAAAGAGTCTGTGCCCTCAAGAAACTCACATTCTAATTGAGGAGAAAACATGTAAATAAGAAAATATGCATACATTGTGTGTATGTGTGTATTTATATATATATATATATATATATGACACATACATATAGTAGGTGGAAGGAAATCTCAGAACAGAATACTCAAACATCAGATGATATAGGGAAAGGTCTCCTATAGAAGAAGGTAATTGAACTGACACTTGAAGAAAGCCAGGGACACTAAAAGGTAGAGATGAAAAGAGAGTTTTCTATGCATAGGGGGCAGCAATGGTAAGTAAACCAGTGTAGTTATGTTATTGAGTGTTGTGTGTCAAATGGAGTAAAGTATAAGAAACCTAGAAAGATAATATGGGGCCAGATTATGAAGAAACTTTACAAGCCAAATAAGGAAATTTATATTTGATCCTAAGGGGCTGCTGGAGTTTGTTGAGTAGGGGAACAATATGGTCAGGTCTACATTTTAGGAAAACCATTAACAGCAGGGTTGAGGTTGGATTAAGACTGGGCAGAGACTAGAAACAGGGAAGTCAATTTGAAGCCTTTTGCAGTAATACAGATGGAAGGTGATGAGTACTTTAATCAGCATAATGCCTGTGTAAAAGGAGAAGTATATCTGTGTAATTTATATATATGCATATATATGTATGAAAGACAGTAGAGAAATTATAGGATTTGGATATATGGGATATATGAGAAGGAAGAATTAAGGAGTATTCCAACCTTGGTAGCCTGGGTAATCAGAAGGAAGCAGAAACCTTGACAGTACTAAGAGAAGATGGGAAGGTGGCAAGGTTTTGGGAGAAGGATAATAAGCTCTGCTTTTGACATGTTGACTTTTAGATGTCTATGTGACACCTGGGTTGAGATGTCTAAAAAGCAGTTGTTGATGCAGGACAGTAGCTTAGCAAGAGGAGGGTAAGGAATAGAGCTCTGTGTGTATGTATATGTTTGTGTGTTTGTGTGTTTGTGTGTGTGTGTATGTATACACACACAGAACTCTATTCCTCTTAATAGAAATAATAACTGAACCAATAGGAGCTGATGAAATCAACAGGTGAGAATGTATAGAATCTAAAGAGAAGAAAGCCCAGAGAATGAGCAGACCTAGAGAGAATAGTCAGTTCAGGAGGAGTTAATGAACAAAGTGTCCAATGGAATAGAGAAACTGAGAAAGACGAGGACTGATGGAAGACTATTAAGTTCAGAAATTAAGAGATCTAACATGGTGGCAAGTTAACCTACCAACCACAAGGGTCACTACAAGGCCTATCAATGAAGGGCTGGGACTGGATGGAGCAGGGTAAGAATCAAATGCAGGGCCCCTGGCAGGGGCAGCAGCTACTCCTTGGACTATCAATCCACAGCCCAGAAATTTAAAAAGCCCCTGTCTGTATCTCCAGGGACCAGGATGGCAGAGTGAACCCCAGCTGATCCAATCTCCCCCACCCCTGACCCTGAAAACATAGTAATTATTGACCCAGAGCAAAACCTTAAAGAATAAAGGCTTGGGAACCCTAGAGGAAAGGCATGGCTAGGGCCCTGCCTCAAAATGGGTAGAAAGCAGACTGCAAAAACAAAGACTCTGGAGTCCTACTATCCTGAGAGGGAGGAACAAAATTCAGAGGGAGACAGTGTTGACTCTCCACCCACAGCTGAAGCCTCAACAGGGAACTGGTCTCAAGCACAGAAAGCATTCTTAGATGAGCTCAAAAGGAAATTTGAAAACCAAATTAGAGAGATAGAAGATAAAATGAATAATTCCTTTAAAATCAAAATTGCAAAATTAGAAAAACATTACAATGAAGAAAACAGCTCCTTAAAAAGAAAAACGTGTGATATGGAAAAGGAGCTCCAAAAACTAACAGAGGAAAATAATTCACTAAAAACTAGAATCAACCAAATTGTAGCAAATAACTCTATGAGGAACCAAAAATTAGTCAAACAAAACATCAAGAATGAAAAATTAGAAAAAGAGGTAAAATATTTCAATGGAAAAATAACTGACCTGGAAAACAGATACAGGAGAGATAATCTGAGAATCATAGGCCTACAGCAAAATCATGGTGAAAAAATGAGCCTGGACAACATCTCCCAAGAGCTTATGAAGCAAAACTGCCCTGAGATACTAGAACCAGAGGGTAAAAAAGAAATTGAATCACCGGACACCTCCTGAAAGAGATCCCAAAATGAAAAGTCCTCGAAATGTTGTGGCCAAACTCCAGAGCTACCAGGTAAAGGAGAAAATACTACAAGGGGCCAGAAAGAAACAATTCAAATATTTCAGAACCACAGTGAGGATTGCACAGATCTTGCAGCCTCTACACTGAAAGATCAGAGGAAGTGGAATATAATTTTTCACAAGGCAAAAGAGCTTGGGTTACAACCAAGGATCACTTACCCAGAGAAATTGAACATATTCTTCCAGGCAAGGAGATGGTCATTCAATGAGATGCAAGAGAGACATAGAAAGGTAAACAAAGAAAACACACACACCCTGTTATTTAATAAGAGCAAACTGTTTATAGACAAGTAGAGTGTATGAGTATAAATTACACAAAATGATGATAAAAAAACCTTATTAAGGGCTACAAAGGGACTGCAATGGAAGAAGAGGAGAGAATGAAGTAGAAAAGGGTAAATTATGCCACACAAAGAGGCATAAAAACAATATAGCAGAGGGAAAGAAGGGAGGGAGATGAGTATTATATGAACTTTTCCTCATTGGTTCTGGTGCAAGGAGGGAATAACACAACCAGTTAAACATAGGACTCTATCAAGAAGAGACACAAAACATATCACAATAGAGGGAAAGAGGGAAGGAAGAGGAGCTTTGCATGAGATCTGTTCCTGTCACTCTTGGTGTGAAGAAGAAATAACATACTACATTAAGCATAAAAATATCCTACAGGAAGTAGGAAGGGGGAAGGGCTAAAAAAGGGGAGGTGATTAGAAGGGAGGGAAGAAGTAAGGGGGAAGGGGAGGAAAAGGGAGGGGGACTGATAAGAAGAGAATACTGAGGGAGGCAGTGGTCAGAAGGAAAACACTTGAGGGGAAGGGAGAAGGGGAGAAAAATAAAAGCACAAACAGGGGAGGGAATAGGATGGAGGGAAAGAGACAGATAGTAATCATAACTGTGAATGTGAATGGGATGAACTCTTCCATAAAACAGAGGTGGATAGCAGAATGGATTAAAAACCATAATCCTACAATATGCTGTTTGCAAGAAACACATCTGAAACAGAGGAGTACACACAGGGTAAAGGTAAAAGGCTGGCGTAAAATATATCATGCCTCAGCTAAAGAAAAAAAAAACAAACAGGGGCAGCAATCCTTATCCCAGATAAAGGAAAAGTAAAAGTTGATTTAATTAAAAGAGACAAGGAAGGAAACTATATCCTGCTAAAAGGCATCATTGAGAATGAAGCAATATCATTACTTAACATATATGCACCAAGTGGTATAGCATCCAAATTCCTAGAAGAGAAGGTAAGGGAATTAGAGGAAGAAATAGATAGCAAAACTATACTAATAGGGGACATTAATCTTCCCCTCTCTGAACTTGATAAATCCAACCTCAAAATAAACAAGAAAGAAGTTAAGGAGGTGAATAGAATTTTAGAGAGGGTAGGTATGATAGATCTCTGGAGAAAACTGAATGGGGATAAAAAGGAATATTCCTTCTTCTCTGCAGTAGATGGCACATACACAAAAATCAACCATGTACTAGGACATAAAAACCTCACAGTTCAGTACAGACAGGCAGAAATATTAAATGTATCATTTTCAGATCATGATGTAATAAAAATCATATGCAATAAAGGGCCATGAAAAAATAGACTGAAAACTAATTGGAAACTAAACAATTTAATCCTAAAGAATGAGTGGGTCAAACAAGAAATCATAGAAACAATTAGTAACTTCATTCAAAAGAATGAAAATAATGAGATAACATACAAAAATTTGTGGAATGCAGCAAAGGTGGTTCTTAGGGGAAGTTTTGTATCCCTGAGTGCATACATGAATAAATTAGAGAAAAGGGAGGTCAATGAATTGGGAATGCAATTAAAAAAGCTAGAAAAAGAACAAATTGAAAATCCTCAATTAAATACTAAATTAGAAATAATGAAAACCAAAGAAGAGATTAATAAAATTGAAATTAACAAAACTATTGAATTAATAAATGAAACTAAGAGCTGGTTTTATGAAAAAACCAAAAAAATTGATAGACCCTTAGCCAATAAGATAAAAAAAAGAAAAAAGAAAACCAAATTATGAGTATCAAAAATGAAAAGGATAAATCTACCTCCAATGAAAAGGAAATTAAAACAATAATTAGGAATTATTTTGACAAATTTTATACACATAAATTTGACAATCTTATTGAAATGGATGAATATTTACAAAAATATAAGCTGCCCAGATTAACTGAAGAGGAAGTAAATTACTTAAACAACCCCATCTCAGAAAAATAAATTGAATAAGACATCCGTCAACTCCCTAGGAAAAAATCTCCAGGGCCAGACAAATTTACTAGAGAATTCTGTCAAACATTTAAAGAACAATTGATTCCAATACTCTACAAACTATTTCAGAAAATTAGTGAAGGAGTGCTACCAAATTCTTTTTATGACACAAACATGGTACTGATACTTAAATCAGGAAGAGATAAAGTGGAAAAAAAATTACAGACCAAATTCCCTCATGAATATAGATGCAAAAATTTTAAATAAAATATTAGCAAAAAGACTACAGCAACTTATCACAAGAATAATACACTTTGATCAAATAGGATTTATTCTAGGAATGCAAGGATGGTTTAATATTAGGAAAACCATCAGTATAATTGATCATATCAACAATAAAACTAGCAGAAACCACATGATTATCTCAATAGATGCAGAAAAGGTTTTTGACAAAGTACAACATCCATTCCTATTAAAAACACTAGAAAGTATAGGAATAAATGGAGCCTTCCTTAAGATAATAAGTAGCATCTATTTAAAGCCATCAGCAAGTATTATATGTAACGGGGAGAAGCTAGAAGCATTCCCCATAAGACTATCACCCCTCTTATTCAATCTGGTACTAGAAATGTTAGCAGTAGCAATTAGAAAAAAAAGAAATCAAAGGAATCAAATTAGGCAAAGAAGAGACCAAGTTATCACTCTTTGCAGGTGATATGATGATATGCTTAGAGAATCCTAGAGAATCAAGTAAAAAACTACTTGAGACAATAAATAAATTTGACAAAGTTGCAGGATATAAAATAAACCCACATAAATCCTTGGCATTCCTGTATATTTCTAATGAAATCCAATAGCAAGAAATAGAAAGATAAATCCCATTTAAAGTTACTGTAGACATTATAAAATATTTGGGGATCTACCTGCCAGAACAAACCCAGGACCTATATGAACACACTACAAAACACTTTTCACACAAATAAAGTCAGATCTAACTAATTGGAAAAACATCAATTGCTCATGGCTGGGTCAAGCTAATATAATAAAAATGACAATCTTACCTAAATTAAATTACATATTTAGTGCCATACTAATCAATTTACCAAAAAATTACTTTATAGAACTAGAAAAAATAGTAACAAAATTAATTTGGAAGAATAAAATGTCCAGAATATCAAGGGAATTAATGAAAAGAAATTCTAGGGAAGGTGGCCTAGGTACACCAGATTTTAATCTGTTCTATAAAGCAGCAGTCATTAAAACTAGTTGGTACTGGATGAGGAATAGAGCAGTGGATCAGTGGAATAGATTGGGTACACAAGACTCAGCAGTCAATGACTATAATAATCTACTCCTTGATAAACCCAAAGACCCCAGTTTTGGGGAAAAGAATTCACTATTTGACAAAAACTGCTGGGAAAACTGGAATATGGTATGGCAGGAACTGGGCATAGACCATTACCTAACAACATATACCAAAATTAAGTCTAAATGGGTGCGTGATCTAGGTATAAAGGATGATACTGTAAGCAATCTGGGAAAGCAAGGAATAGTTTACCTGTCAGATTTATGGAGCGGGAAAGATTTCATGACTAAATAATAATTAAAGAGCATTATAAAATGCAAAATGGATAACTTTGATTACATGAAACTGAAAAGCTTCTGTATAAACAAAGCCAATGTAAACAAAATTAAGAGGGAAGTGGGAAATTGGGAAAGAATTTTTATAATTAATGTCTCTGATAAAGGCCTCATTTCTAAAACATACAGAGAATTGAGTCAAATCTATAAGAATACAAGTCATTCCCCAATTGATAAATGGTCAAAGGATATGAACAGACAGTTCTCAGAGGAAGAAATTAAAGATATCTATAAGCATATGAAAAAATGCTCTAAATCACTATTGATTAGGGAAATGCAAATCCAAACAACTCTGAGGTACCACATCTCACCAGTCAGATTGGCTAAGATGACAAAACAAGAAAATGATAAGTGCTGGAGAGGATGTGGAAAAATTGGAACACTAATATATTGTTGGTGTAGTGGTGAGCTGATCCAACCATTATGGAGAGCAATCTGGAACTATGCCCAAAGGGCTATCGATAATTTCATATCCTTTGACCCAGCAATACCACTTCTAGGGTTGCATCCCAAAGAGATCATAGATGCAGGAGGAAGACCCATATGTACAAAAATATTTATAGTGGTTCTTTTTGTGGTATCAAAGAATTGGAAATTAAGGGGATGCCCATCAATTGGGCAATGTCTAAACAAGTTATGGTATATGAATGTAATGGAATACTATTGCGCCATAAGAAACAAAGAGCAGATGGACTTCATATCTACCTGGAGAGGCTTATACGAACTGATGCTGAATGAGAAGAGCAGAACCAGGAAAAATTTGTACACAATTACAGATACAATGTATGTGTGACAACCAACTTTGACAGACCAGACTCTTCTCAGAAATTCAGGGCTATAAGTAAACTCTAAAGGCATGATGGAGAGAGATGTCTACATTCAGAGAAAGAACTAGAAAGAACGGAGTTTGAATGCAGATTGAAGCAAATTACCTGCTCTTTTTCTTTTTCTTGTTTGGTTTTGTTTCCCCTTTCCCATTGTTCATTCCATCTGATACAATCCTTCTTTATAACCTGACCAATGTCTAATATGAAAGTATCTGCAGAATCTATACTTGATTGTATGCCTTCATTGTTGCGGGGGGGGGGGGGTGAGGGAAAGGGAAGGGTGAGGGAGAACATTTGAAACTCAAAGAACTGGAGAACTGGATCTTGTAAACTCAAAATAAGTCAACAAATTAATAAAGACAAAAAATGGTAAAAAAAAAAAAAAAAAGAAATTGAGATCATTGGTAACTTTGGAAAGAGCACTTTCAGGTTTATGAGGTAGATAGTGGGAGTAACCCAGGACTGGGGTTTGGCAAGACACAATGAACAACAGAGCAAGGGGACAAGGTATTCAACAGCAGGAGACAAAATAGAGTTGAACTGGTTCATTAAGGAATAAAGATAGGGAAGGGAGGAGAGTGCAGCCAGTACACAGGGTAATGGACTGGAAAATATATGAAACATGAAAGGATTAGAAGTCACAGTGAGATTAAGGGTTAGAGGCCATAGGCAGTGGGGTAATGTGGAGCAACAAAGCATTTTCATCCAATAAAGTAATATCCAAGTCTGGGAGTCTGGATATAACAACAGGGAGCAAGGCATACCTCAACCAGTGATTGTGGAATTTGAATTTAAGTGCAACAGGGCTGGAAAAAAGTTATTAAAGAGTATGTGGGATATTAATGCAAATCAGAAGATGGAAGGTCCAAGAAAGAAAAATATTTAAGATGAAAGGGAATTAGTAATTATGAGGCAGGCCTTCTCTAGAGGGTACAGTGAAATTGGTGGACAAATCTGGACTGCTCATATTTAGTAGTCCCAATATTTGGAGAATCGGGTTGAAGTAGATGGGATTAAGGCATCAGGCAGTTTGTTATAGGGAATAAGTTTTGCACTTTGGTAGCTTTGGGTTCGATATTACTGGGATGGGAAGTCCATAAGGGGGAAGGAGTATGCTTACCACTGGAGAATAAGTCCAAGCAGAGTATCAGTGATTGGAGAAAGGTTCATTGAGGAAGGGATGTGAAAAAACTATTCAGAATCTTCCCTTGAAGTCCAGCCTTGTGGCCAGTGGTAACATTATCTCCTGGGAAGTTCTAGGTTTGCCTCACAGCAGGAAGTCTACTCTAACCCCTCTTAAGTCTAGTGACCGCCTATTAATTATTTCTTATTTATTCTGTCTGTAGATTGCTTTGCATTATTTGTTTGTCTGTTGTCACCCTCATTAGATCATAAGCTCCTTGAGGTCAAGGACTGTCTTTTGCCTCTCTATATCCCCAGCTCTTAGCACAGTGCCTGACATATAGTAGATATTTGATTTATTTATTGATTGATTATGAAACCCCAATCAGGAGGAAACAATACTGAATATTCAATGGATTGATGAAGTCCCAGGAATGAGGTAGGATGTGAAGGGAATCTTGTTTTGGGGTAAGGTTACTCTGGAGAAGGCCATGAAGGCCACAAAATCTGGTAGGTCAGTGACTTGATCTTATTCTGGGATGACAGGCTTGGCCCAGAAATGGAAAGATCCTAGGAAAGGACCAATGACAAAAAATAGCAAATGGGTGGCAGGGTCACAGCCCTGAGGTATGGTATAATTAGAGGGCATAATATATGCCTGATAGATGATTCAGCAAAAGAAAATTAGAGTGGTCAGATAAGTAAGAGGGTGAGCAAATATCATAAAATCCCCATAAAGAGAAGATATCCACAAGGAATTATCAACAGTGTCACATGCTGCAGAGATCAAGAAGAATGATGTGGATGAAGAAAAGACCAAAAAATTTGCAAAGTCAAAAAAACAATAGGTAATTTTGGAAGGACTGGTTTCATTTGAGGTCAGAGGTCAGACAACAAAGGAATGAGAAGAAATTGAATGGAGGAGAACGGGTGATAATGTAGACTTTTTTGAGTTTGAGAAAGGGAGGAGAGATAAAGTCTAATAGCTTGGGCAAGTGGAAGAGTCTAGTGAGGATTATTTTAAGGATGGTTGAGACTCAAGCATGTTTTTAGGGAGAAGGGAAGTATCCGTAGATGAGAGTGGTTGATAAGAGAGATTGAAGGGAAGTCAGTGGGGGGATTTGCTGGAAGAGGCAAGAAGAAATGGGATCAAGTGATCATCTTAAGGGTTGGGAGAGGTGGTGAAAAGGACCGCCTTCTCATCAGACACTAGAGTAAAGAAAAGGCTAGGGGTTGTAAGATGTAAAGGAAGGACAAAGTAGAAATTCACAGTGAATGGACTATTTTTTCCAATAAGTTATGGGACAAGGGGCTCATTTATGAGGGTAAAGGAAAAGGACACAGTAGAAGACTTGAGGAGAAAAGATGTCTGAAATAGCAGCTATTAGTGATTGGGATAAAGAATCCTTTAGGGAGTAATAAAAGCATTACTTTGCTGTAGCAAGGATTCAGTTGAGATTATTTGACAAATGCCAGCCTGGTTGTGTGACTTTCTTCAGGTCTATTCAGATGTGGCTGAGGAAGACCAAAAAAGGCCAGAAGGAGTAATCTAGAGTTGATACTTGGAAAAGTAAGTGTGTTTAGGACAGGGGAGCAAAAGATTCATGAGGGGGGTAAAGATCCTGGATTCTGGAATTCAGGATTCCTGTCCAGTAACCACTATTGACATTAATTAATTATTTTATGTTGTATCTTCACCTTCTTCTGATTTACACTTCAGGGCAGATGTAAAAGTGCACTGCTATGCCTCAAATTAGACTTAAGTCTTTCTCATGAAGAATTAAATGGAAAGAAGGCATTTCTGTAGGGTGAGGGGGCATGGTAAGATGGTAAATATTTGTTGAATAAATCAAGAATCAAGCAATCAATTAACAAGTACATAATAAACATTTACTAAGTGCCAGGGACTATGTTAAGTGCTAACAATTCAAAGCAAAAAGCAAACAAAAACCCAGTCCCTGCCCACAAGGAGCTTATGTTCTAATAGGGGAGACAACATGTAAAAAAAATCTGTAAATGCAAGATACATTCAGAGTAGTTAGAAGGGAATCTTTGAAGGGAAGACCCTAGGAGTTTAGGAAATTGAGAAAGGCCTCCTTCAGGATGTAGCTTTCAGACTGAGTTTTATAGAAAGCCAGGTAGAGATTAGAAGGGAGAGCATTCTTGACTTTGGGGACAGCCAGTGCAAAAGTACACAAATAGAGGGTCATTATGTGTGAGGGTCAACAAAAAGGTTAGTATGGCTATACAGTAAAGTGTGTGCAAAGAAATAATGGAAAGGATAATGGAATGAATGAAAAGGTCACAAGATGTAGACTCAATCTAGTCCTAATTCAAACCATTATAAACTGGGGCATCTTGACCAAATCACTTAACTTTCTGTACCTCAGATTATCCCTTTAAGAGATATAATCAAAGTAAAATGAAGGAAAAAATGGAGGATGGAGAGGCAAAAGTGGCATAGTTCATAGAGAGCTGTTATCAGAGCCAGGAGGACCCCTCTGATCACTCTTGCTATATGATCTTGCACACTTTGCTGAACCTTTCAGTGCCTTCAATCCTCTTACACTAGAAATTTCAGAATATTGCCAGTCTGCATTGGGAGAGAGTTTCCTAAAACAATTGAAGCATTCATCTGAAAACCACCACTTCCCATTCTCCCACCTACATGCTTTCACAGAATTGTGATGAGATAATTCACGAAAATACTTTAAAATGTATGTTTCATAATTGGGAGCTACTAAGGGACTTGTTTATTTTTAGCATTTGTTTTCATTGACTCCAGCAAAGTCCTTCTCTAATGGCATAGATATGCCCCTGGTTTCTTCAAATGTTTTCTGTTAGGTTCTGGGATGGTGAAAAGACTTCAAGTACCAACCCAATTATGGCTTGTGTGTCCATCATCTGAGTACTAAGTCAAAAAGGCTTATTACTTTATTATAGTATTTGACAGACTATCTCATGAAACAGAGTTTAGAGTTATTATGCTTGTCTCCAGAGGATAGAAGAAGCAATGGGTGGATAGCAAAAAGCCACAAATTTGAGATTGATATCAGGGAAAGCTTTCTTTCAATTAGGACTGTGGGTTCCCCCTTCTTGGGGGTTGTCAGGCAGAAACTGAATAATCACTGGGTGGGTGGGTATGTCACAGAGGGCACATTTCAGGAATAGATGCATTTGATGGCTTCTGAAGCCCCTTTCAATTCTAGAATTCTGTGCTTCTGTAAATATATAATCACAAGGAGGTTAGCTAGCAGGTGATGGATATTTTTGACCATAGCAATTTATGAAACCATCTGCTGAGGAGGGAGGGTTTGTCCTCTGCATTGGTAGAAGAACCCACAGAGATGAAATCAAGGGTCTTTTACAAAATTTTGAAGAAAATATCTTCATTTAGCAAAAAGATTTTCTTTGATAGGAATGACTGACAGTGAGGGATTATTCTAAGAGTTATTGGCATTATTATCATTAATTAATTTAAATGACCTTGCCATAAGAAAGAGGGAAAAGTACTCATAATATCATAGATTTGAAACTGGAAGTTATTAGAGTTCATCCATTGTTATTTTGTCCTTTCAGTCGTGTCTGACTATGTGACTCCATTTGGGGTTTTCTTGGCAATACTGGAGTAGTTTGCCATTTCCTTCTCCAACTTATTTTATAGAAGAAGAAACTGAAACAAACAGGGTTAAATGACTTGCCTAGGGTCACACAACTAGTATCTGAGTCCAGATTTGAAGTCGGGTCTTCCTGACTCCAGGCCTGGCATTCTATCTACTGTATTACTAGGCTGCCTTGGAGTTCATCTAGTGAAGGGATGTGAACCTGTTGCCCTGAGGTCACATGTGGACCTCTAGGTCCTCAAGTGTGGCCCTTTGACTGAATCCAAACTTCACAGAACAAATCCTCTTAATAACGTTATGGGAATGGGAAAAGATCTTCCCTGCCCCTTGGCTTTTGATAGGCTTAAGTAACTCTGAGAACCTTCCCTGATTTGAAAATATACTCTGCCCCCTAATAGGCTGAATGTGGTCACCTGGAGCCTGTGGTGGGAGGCTTGTTTTTCAGGAATTCCCACACCTTGTTACTTTGTTATTGGGCAGTGGGTCATGAAGGTTGTGACATTCTCTGACCTAGGAGAAGGCTATATATACTTCTGACGGGAGGTTTTGTTTTGGGGCTCACTTTAAGAAGAATTTTGTGATTTGATCAGACAAGACTTTGGGCAGCCATTGATTCCCCCGGCTTTGAAAACCCAAATGTTGGTGCTTCCCTCTCTGGTAACTAACTGGTATGGATATAATGGTCAGACAGCTGGAAGCTGTCTGCTGATCTGCTTCTCTGTTTGCTTGTAACTTCTGTTTGTATTCTCTGAAGTTCAGAGTGTTGACTTTTCCCCCTGAACTAGGTAAATGATATATGTTTGATTAAAGTAAGATTGTTAACCCCTTTTGAGTTGCCTTCCTTTAGAAAAGCAGATCTAAGAACCTGTGCTAGCAGCCATCCTGGGTATGCTACAGTGCTTGCTGCTACAAATAAAAAGATTTGTTATGTAAAGTTTGGACTCAGTCAAAAGGCCACACTTGAGGACCTAGAGGGCCCCATGTGACCTTGAGGCCACAGGTTCCCCACCCCCGATCTAGTCCAATCCAATTATTGTACCTCGAAGTTAGTAAGTGGTAGTGTTGAACTTCAAGTCCATATCTTTTGATTTCAAGTCCCACACTCACAGGATTTAGATTTAGAACTGGAAGGTACCTTAGAAGCTGCAGATTCTGACTTCTTTAGTTGAGAACTGAAGAAACTGAGTCTGAGAAAGGGTTCGTGACTTTTCCAGGATCATAGAAAATAGTTCATGTCTCAAGCAGGATTTGAGCTTGAGTTTTCTTGACTTTAAAGACAGAATTCTATCCATTATATTACATAGCTGTCCACTATTTCCACTGCCTAATGCTGCCTCCTAGTTATCTATGTTTAGAAATGAGACTAGATAGGGTTTTTTGAGTTCCAAGGAAAACCTGCCACACAATTAACCATTTAATAAAGGTATAATGGACATATGTAATTATAAAGTTTTAGAGTAAACTCTGTACTTTACAAAGGAGAATCTCTGTATTTTATTTATACATTTTATATGTCATTAAATTACAGAGCCCCCATGAATCTATCTGCAAATGTCAATGAGTACATCAGAAAAGATGAAGAATGGGTGATAAATTATCTTCATCATTATCAGCACCAAGTCTTTATTAAGTACCTAATTACATGCAGTGAGGTGTTATGATAGGTCCCAAATTAGGAGAATTAATATGCTATCACCTTTATGTAAAGGTGACATCACCATTTAGTAATAATTTCATCCTTCAAAAGGAAGAGGAACCAACAACATGATTTTTGTTTTATGTTTGATTCTTACTAATATAATGGGACCTGGGGGTTGGGAGTGGGAACAGAAGTAGCTATTACTTTCTTGAGTTTGTAATACAGAAAGATGCGAAAGCTGGGTGTAGCCTGATACACTGCCAAGATTTTGGAAATCTAATTTTAAAGCATCCAGAGGAAAGATAGGTAGCATACTATGGACTAAAATGCTTCTGGACAAATCAGTACAGAAAGGATGGGAAAAGATCAAGAATGAAGTTCTGAAGACACAACAGGAAACAATTCTAACGAGGAAGAAAAGTGTCATTTGTCTGAAGAGATTGATGATGATGCAAAGGGAACTCACAATCCAACTTAAAATTTAAAAAAAAAAGTTGTCCTGGAGATGGAAGCAGGGCCTGGAAATGGGGAATGAACATGAGTTTGGTACAATCCTGTAAAAATACTTTCAGGAGTACCAAAACTCAGAATGAGCTGAGGCTGCCTAAGGAAGTTAAGGGGAAGGGGGAGTGAGTCTAAGATTGTTTTATCTATGTTGGGAGAAAAATGTGGATCAAAGAAAGGCTAATACTTTTGCTTGGGATCAATGGGATGATGGTAATAACTGATAAATGACAGAACTAAGAGTTGTTTAATTCAGATCATGTTTCTGTTTTCTCTGCAAAGATGAATGACCTATATATACATTGTAAATATCAGAACAAAAATAACTAACTAGAAGTTGGTACCCAAGATAAGGAAGGAGCTAGTCCAAGAGAACCTCTTGATCATCAATGAAGTCAAGTTATTTGGTTCAGATGAACTACATTACATACTGGGTATTGAAAGAATTAGAACAGGGGTAGGCAACCTGCATCCTCAAGGCCATGTGGCCCTCTAGGTCATCAAGTGTGACCCTTTGATTGAATCCAAATTTTGCAGAACAAATCCCCTTAGTAAAAAGAATTTGTTCTGTAAAACTTGGACTTAGTCAAATGGCCACACCGAAGAACCTAGAAGGCCACATGTGGCCTAGGGGCCACAGGTTCCCCACCCCTGAACTAGAAGATGTACTTGAAGAACTATTTTCAGTGATATTGGAGACATATGGAAATGGGAGAAAAAATACAATATTGGAGAAGGATATGTCCTGACATTTTAAAAAAGGAAATGGGTAGTCTTCAAATGATAGACCAGAGATTTTGACTTTAATTTTGGGAAAATTCTAGAATGGGTCATTAAGAATACAATGATTACAAAATGTTAGTATGATTTCATCAAGACTAGGTCATGCAAGATTCACCTTATTTCCTATTTTTGTACAGTTGCTAAGTTAAAAAAATGAAGGGAAATGGTAGGGATATAGTTTAGCAAAGTTTTTGGTAAATATATATCAAACTACTTTCATGGAGAAGATGGAAGATATAGATGAGTTTATAATATAATCAAATGAATTCAGAAATGGTTGATTGGCTGGATTAGAGAAAAGCTGTCAGTGGTTCATTGTAAATGTAGTAGGTCTCTAGTCGAGTACGCAAGGCATCTGTGCTTGCCCTAGTGCACTCTCAAAGCACACACAATAGCTTTCTCAATGATTAGACAATGGTGTTTATAATATCTCACTAAATATGTGAATGACACCAAGCTAGGCAGGATAGCTAGCATAATGGATGATAGGACCTTAGCCTAGACAACACTGGGCTGAATTTGACAAGATAGAATTCAACAGGGATAAATGTAAAGTCTTATATTTGGACACCAAAAAATCAATCCCACAGGTCTAAGATGGGGAAGTATGTTTTTAATAGCAATTCTTCTGAAAAAGTTCCAGGAGTTTTAGTGGACTGCAAGCTCAATATGAATTATCAGTGTGATATGGCAGCCAAAGGAAAAACAAAAGCCAAGTCAATTGAGCTTCATGAAGAGGGGCATGGCTCATGAATGTTAGTTTCCCTGTACTCTGCCTTTGCCAGATCTTATGTAGAACATCGTGTTCCTTGCTGGGTGCTATAGTTTAAGAAAGACATTGATAAGTTAGAGTATCCAAAGGAGGGTGATGAGGATGGTGAGACCGTGTCATATGAGCCTATGAGGATAGCATATGAGGAAGTGACTGGGGATGTTTAGCATGGAGAAGAAAAAAAGTTAGTGGAAACATGATAGCTGTCTTCAAGTGATTGAAAGGCTTCATGTGGAGGAGAAATTAGATCTATTCTGTTTGGATCCAAAAAGCAGAACCAGGAGAAATTAAGTGGATCTTAAAAGAGGAAAACTGAGGCTTATAGAGAACAAGAAGTCAAGAAAAACCTCCTCACAATTAGAGTTGTTCAAGAGTGGAGTGGGGTATTTAGAAAAGGGTTAAATTCTCCCTCATTGGGGACTGCTAGGTGGCACAATGAATAGAGCACTGGCCCTGGAGTCAAGAGGACCTGTGTTCAAATCCGTCCTCAGACACTTAACTTACTAGCCATGTGACTTTGGGCAAGTCACTTAAACCCAGTTGCCCTGCCCTCCCCCCTCCATAAAAGCAAAACAAACAAACAAACAAAAACCCAAGTTCTCCCTCATTGGAGGCCTTCGATCAGGGGTTAGACTACTACTTGTTGGATATGTTATAGTGGGTATTCCTTTGGTGTATGAGTTCAAAGGTGTTCACTGAGGTCCCTTCCAATTTTCTATACTTTTGTGATATTCCACTATGGTCAAGATACATATTGGTACCTAATAAATTTTTGTTGGTTTTTTTTTTTTCAGCCAATAGAAAGAATGGATTGATAGATATCCATTCATGAATTATTGCATAGTAGTGTTTGTCACCAAATTAAATCAAATCAACAAATGTGTATTGGGGGTTTACTATGCTCTAGGGTATAGTGAGAGCAACAAAGAAGCATAATTTTAGGGAGAGAGCACTAGCACCTGGTGAGGAGGAGGGATCAGGAAAATACAAATTTCAGAGGGAGTGTTCGAACTAAGTTTTGAAGGAAAGTAGAGATTCAGTGAGGTGGAGGTGAGCAAAGGAGTGCATGTCATGCATGCCAAATAACCCATGCACATAAGAGGAGAAATGTCATATATGAGAAAGAAGACCAGGTTAGCTGAACTGAAAATTGTGTGAAAGAGAACTATGTACTGGTGTCCCAAAAGTCGCATTGCAGTTTTAGGCTATTAAACATAAAAACTGCACTAAGACTTTTGGAACACACTGTATAAAGTTGCATAAACTCAAAGTTAGTTTGAAGTCAGGTTGTAAAGGGCTCTAAATGACAGGGGAGTTTATATATGATTTGGTGGTAACAAGGACTCACGGGAGCTGACTGAGCAAGTTATTGAGATAGAACAAGATAATACTACACTGCTTAGTGGTACAGCAGATAATAGTGTAGTACTTTGAGTCAGGCAGCCATTAATTTGAATCTTGTCTCAGACACTAATTGTGTGACCCTGCATAAGTCACTTGACACCTCTCTCTGACCTCAGTTTTCTTATCTGTAAAAGGAAGGGTAATAATTGTTTCTATCTTACAGAGTCCTGAAGATTCACTTATGTAAAGTACTTAGCAAATCTTAAAATGATAAATGCTATTATTATTCATATTACAATTCACAATTGATTTCAAATGATTACAGCTAGATCCTGATTAGTGCAAATAATGAATCCCATGAAAGTGTCACCTTATTCAAATTCACACTGTATATTTCCATTGGGTTGGAATCAATGACCATATTTTATTCAACTTTAAATAATGCAAATTTGAATGCATGTGACCACTTCACAAAATTTATTATTTGCTATCATCTGGACCTAGTCCTATATATAAAATATAGTAGCATCTTAAAAATAGATTGTAAGCTCCTTGAGGGCAAAGACTGTCATTTGTCTTTTATATTTGTTTACTAACTGCCCCCCCACCTCCTTCTAGATGACTGTATCCTGACTTGAAATATAGATCCTCCTAAAGGAGATCTTTAATTGCTAGAATGATTTCATTCTAAACTCCTATAGAGAAAAACAAAAGAAAAAGTAGATACAGAATACCAACTGTCCAGGCAATGGTATGAAACTCTATAAACAACTCTTAGAATTGTTGAATCAGCACATGTGTCTTATAGTCACTGTATAGGGAAAATTATAAATTCCTCTTATAAAAGAAATAAGTGGTCTTGTGACAATAACAGGGGTAGAATGTCTCCCTTTTAGTCATTGCCAGCAAAATTCTTGCCAGAGTCCTCCTTAATAGGCTAATCCTTCACCTGGAAGATGGTCATTTACCTGAGAGCCACTGTAGCTTTAGAAAGGGCCGAGGAATGGTTGATGTAGTGTTTGTTGCCTAACAACTCCAGGAGAAATGCCAGAAGCAGAACAGAGGTCTGTATACAATGCTCATTAAGTAAAACCAAGGCCTTTTATACTGTCAGTCATGGGGGCTTGTGGAAGATCATGTAGAAATTTGTTTGCCTGGAGATATAATCAGTATTGTATACCAGTTCCATGACAATATGCTTTCATGAGTTCTGGATAGTGGACAATGCTCTCACACTTTCCCCACTACCAATGGAGTGAAACAAGGCTGTGCATGCTCCCATGCTTTTATTTATTTATTTATTTTCATTTTTTTTTTCTCTTGATTTATTTATTAATTTTTAGTTTTCAATATTCATTTCCACAACATTTAGAGTTACAAATTTTCTCCCCGTCTTTCCTCTACCCCAACCCCAAAATAGCAAGCCTACTGAATACCCCTTTCCCCAATCTGATCTTGCTTATATCCTACCCCATCCCTGCCTAATTTTCTTGTAGGGCAAGATGGATTTCTACACCCCAGTGCCTATATATCTTATTTCCCAGTTGCATTTAAAAAACAAAACCCAAACCAATTTTTAAATTAAACATTTGTTTTTAAAACTTTGATTTCCATATTCTTTCCCTTCTTCCCTCCTCACCCACCCCCCACTGGGAAGACACAATTCAATTTAGTTTGTACGTGTGTAGTTCCACAAAATGTTTCTATGGTAGTTATATTGTGAAATATATTTCCCTCCATCCTATGCTGCCCCCCACTTATTCTGTTTTCTATTTTGACCCTGTCCCTTTTCAAAGGTGTTTGCTTCTAACTATGCAATCTGCCCTCCTTTATCATCCCCCCTTTTATCCCCTTCCCCCCTATTTTCCTGTACGGTAAGATACCCAATTTGGTGTGTAAGTTATTCCCTCCTTAAGCCAAATTCAATGAGAATAAGGTTGACTCATTCCCTTTCACCTTTCTGCTTTTCCCTTCCATTGTAATAGTTTTCTCTTGTCTCTTTTATATGAGATAATTTACCCTATTCTATCTCTCCCTTTCTCCTACTTCAATTATATTCCTCTCTCACCTCTTAATTTTATTTTTTAGATGTCATCCCTTCCTATTCAACAGATCATGTGCCCTCTGTCTATGTATACATGTACACACATATACAAACATTCACATATGTATTTATACGCATATATACCCTTCTATACATACATATATATGTATATATACATATGTATTTCCTTCAACTATCCTCAGACTGAGAAAAGTCTCATGAGTTTCAATTATTGTTTTTCCATGTAGGAATGTAAATAGTTCAACTTTGATAAGTTCATTATGATTTCTTTTTCCTGTTTACCTTCTCATGCTTCTCTTGCTTCTTGTATTTGAAAGTCAAATTTTCTGTTCAGCTCTGGTTTTTTTTTTTATCAAGAATTCTTGAAAATCCTCTATTTCATTAAATGACCATATTTCCCCCTGTAGTATTATACTCAGTTTTGCTGGGTAGGTGATTCTTGCTTTTAATCCTAGCTCCTTTGACCTCCAGAATATTATATCCCAAGGCCTTCGATCCCTTAGTGTAGAAGCTGCTAGATCATCTGTTATCCTGATTGTGTTTCCACAATACTCAAATTGTTTCTTCCTGGCTGCTTGTAATATTTTCTCCTTGACCTGGGAACTCTGGAATTGGGCTATAATATTACTAGGAATTTTCTTTTTGGGATCTTTTTCAAGAGGCAATTGCTAGATTCTTTCAATTTCTATTTTTCCCTCTGGTTCTAGAATATCAGGGCAATTTTCTTTGAGAATTTCTTGAAGGATGATTTCTGGGCTCTTTTTTTTTTTGGTCATGGCTTTCAGGTAGCCCAATAATTTTAAAATTATCTCTCCTGGATCTATTTTCCCGGTCAGTGGTTTTTCCAATGAGATATTTCACATTGCCTTCTAATTTTTCATTTGTTTGGATCTGTTTTATAGTATCGATTTCTCATAAAGTCATTAGTTTCCATTTACTCCAATATAATTTTGAAGGAATTATTCTCTTCAGTAAGTTTTTGAAATTCCTTTTCCATCTGGTGAACTCATCTTTTTAAGGCATTCTTCTCCTCATTGGCTTTTTGGGCTATTTGAGTTAGTTTAATTTTTAAGGTGTTGTTTTCTTCAGTCAGGCTGTTGACTTGCTTTTCATGATTTTCATGCATCATTTTCATTTCTCTTCCCAATTTTTCCTCCACTTCTCTTACTTGATTTTCACACTCCTTCTTGAGCTCTTCCATGACCTGTAACCAATTCAAATTTTTCTTGGAAGCTTTTGATGCAGGTGTTTTGACTTTGTTGTCTTCTTCTGGCTCCATGTTTTGATCCTCTTTGTCCCTAAAAAAGGATTCTATGGTTTGATTGTGCTTCCTCTGTTTGTTCATCTTGCCAGACAATTACTTGACTTTTGAGTTCTTTGCCATAGTAGAACTCTGCTTCCAGAGTGGAGAGATCTGTGTCCCAAATTGCTGGGGTTTGCGTATCTGCTACCAGTGCTGTTGTCAGAGTTATGAGGAGGTTGCCACCACAAGCTCTGGCAGACTGGTGTTCTTCACCCCACGACCACCATCCAAGACTGTGACCCAGATCCAAGCAGAACAAAGCAAGAGTGATTACCCTCTGAATGGTTACTTGGTCCCCCTATGATCAATAGTCCAGCAGCTCCAGAGGTAGCCACGTGACAGCAGCTGCAACCACCCCACAGCCAAGTACCTCTTGCCTAAAGGGCAGGTACTAGACTGTGCTCTACTCTCACCCTGCATCAACAAGGTTCCCCACTGACCTTTTACTTTCTCTTTGGCATTTATGGGTTGAGAAGTATGGAAACTGCCACAGCTGCTGGTGATTCACTCTCCTTAGGTGTCCTCAGGCCAGTACGTGCTGCGGGTCAGGACTGCCCTGCATCTGGGCCTGTGTGGATCATGTGGGACTGTGCTTAGCTCCCAGCTCAGTGAAATAGACACTTCCTGTTGTCCTCCAGACTTCCTTCAGCAGGAGATTTGTTTCTCTGTCACTTTGTGGGTTCTGTAGCTCTAAAATTTGTTTAGCATCATTGTTATATACCGTGTTTCCCCGATAATAAGACCTATCCCGAAAATAAGCCCTCCCCTTACTGTGTAAGATTCCTCTAAAATAAGCCCTCCCCCGAAAATAAGCCCTATTGAGATTGCTACTGTAGTGAAGGTGATCCCCTGCTCTACACACTACATTACGGTACCCTCTGTATGCACCATCCCCCCCCCCCCCATGAAATGCACGCCGCGCTCCGAGCTGCATCCAATCAGAGCTGCAGCAGTGAGTGCATCATCCTGTTCTTCCCCAGTGATTTGCTTATTGAATAAAGGTACATTTTTTTGTTCACATTTACCTGTTTATTAAAATTGCTGTCAATGTTCATTAAAATAAGCCCTCCCCTGAAAATAAGCCCTCTGGTGTTTTTCTGACCAAAAAAAAAAAAAATAAGACAGTGTCTTATTATCGGGGAAACACGGTAGGTATTGGAGGTGGTTGGAGTGGGAGATGAAGCAAGTTCCTGCTTTTACTTTGCCATCTTGGCTTTGCCCTCTGCTCCCATACTTTTTAGCATGATATTTTCTGGGATGTTGTCAGATGCCTTCGATAAGGATAAAAACTGCATCAAGGTTAGCTACTACACTAATGGTAAATTATTTAACTTGAAAAGGCTACCAGACAAGATTAAAGTGGTAGGAGAGTAAGTGAGTGGCTTTTTATTTAGAAATGATTATGTTCTCAATGTAGCCTCTGAGGCTGAAATGCAGCAGAGTAAGGATTGATTCTCTGCCATTTGTGCTAATTTTGGCCTGACAATTAACACTAAGAACACAGAAGTTCACCAGTCAGCACAAAGCTATCCATAAGTGGAGGCACTTATTACAGCAAATGGAGAAATTTTGAATACTGTGGATAAGTCCACTTACCTAGGCAGTATACATTCCAGGGAGTATATTTTCTACCTAGCAACATAAGATACCAGACACTGATGCCCTTTCTTGAGCATTCAAACTCTATTGCAGAGGGTGCAACTCAGATGGGCTGGCCACAGTGTTCAAATGCCAAATGTACATTTGCCTAAAAAACTATTTTATAGAGAATTCATACAAGTCAAGCACTCACATTGAGGTCTAAAGAAGCACTACAAGGACACTCTCAAGATCTCTCTGAAGAACTTTGGAATTGACTGTGAGACATGGGAGTCACTGGCATGGTACCACTCACCCTGTTGTGCCCACATCAAAGATGGTACTGTACTTTATGAGTAAAGCAAAATTGTAGTAGCTGAAATAAACTTGAAATGTGCAGATTAAAAGACATCTCCACACCAAATGATCATATGGACTATTTGTGTCCTACATGTGGCAGAGCTTTCCAAGCTCATATTGCTCTGATGAGCCAATTGGACACATTGTATATTAACCCTGACATATGATGACATTTTGGTCCTCTTTGAGCACAAAGGACAATGACATTTTATTAGTAATTCCTGTGTTCCAGGTACCATGGTAAACATTGGTGACATAAAAACAAAACTGAAAAGACTGACTCACTGACATTCCGTATCCTCCAAAGGATTTACATTTTATTGGAGGAGATAAGGCACATACATTCAAGTATATATAAAATCTGTTGGCAGTTAGGTCATGCCTGTAATCAGGAAGACCTAGATTCAAACTGTGAATCTAACACTGATTAGTTGTGTGATCCTGGGAAAGTCACTTAACTTCTTTCTATCTGAGCTTCCGTATCTGTTAAATGGAGATAATAATAGGATTATTGTAGGGATCAAATGAGATAATATTTGTAATGTTCCTCACAAACCTTAAAGTATCATATAAGTGCTACTGTCATCATCATCATCATCATCATCATCATCATCATCATCATCATTATTAATACTTACAGAATGAAAATAGAGTTGTTTTGTTAGTTACCAGCTGGAAGTACAAAACTAGACCAAGATTTATGAATGTAAAAATAGATGTTTCCTAATTATTGATTATACCTGAATCAGATTGTATAGAATGCTTCTACTTGATGAATATAATGTAAGTTCTTTTGGGAGCAGTCTGTTTCATTTTTTTGTATCCACAATGCCTGACATAGTGATTGTCACATAGTAGGCATTTATTAAATGTTCATTGGTTGACTGATATCATCATATAAACTATCTATGGCTATTATTTAAGTAATAGTAGTTCATTACTTCATTGTATCTGTAGACATTCCTATCAGTGGTGATGGTCATAGCCCATCCATGCCTTCTTATCCTCTATGATTCTTGTTCATTTCTCATCAATCCATAGAGGATCTGTCCAATGTGCTGGAGGCCTTCCTGTAGGCCTTTTAATATTTCATGGGTACCAGCGCAGCAGCACTCAGGCTGGCCATCTGTTATCTCTGAGTTTGACTGGAATATAGAGTACATTGAGTGAGGGGGGTAGTGACATGAAATCAATCTGGAAAGAGAGGTTTGAGCCAAATAGTGAAGGGCTTAACATGCCAGACAGAGGGTTTGTATTTTATCCTAAAGACAATAAAAATGAGAATGACATAGGATCGTTGGATCATAGATTTAAAGCTGAAAAGGATTTTAAAGGACATCTTGTCCAGTCTCCTTATTTTAGAGATGAGGAAACTGAGGCCTTGAGAGGTTGTGACATACCCAAAGTCACACCAGTAATAACAGGCCTAATAAACCTAGGCCCTGTGACTCCAAAGCCAACATTCATTTTTATCAAGAGTCAGAACCACTCTTTGAGTATATAAATTTAGTGCCTATGGGGAACATGAATTGGAGAGAGGAGAGACAACAGGCAGGGAAACAAATCATGACTATTGAAATAGTCCAGGTCAGATGTGATGAAGATCTGAATTAAGTTAGTGGCCGTGTGAGTGGAGAGAAGGGGATGTATGTGAGAAATGCTGTGGAGATAGGAGAGATAGTATTTGGTAAGTTACTCGATATTATTAGTAAAGAGATGGTGAGTAAACTTCTGAAAGGGAATCAACAATAACGAAACAGTTTATGTGACCTCATAGAGATATATCATGTCACACCCTTTTCCCTTTTAACAAGATCACCCAATTGGCAGATCAAGAATGATTTAGATCTAGATTACCTAGGTTCTAGTAAGGAATTTGATAAAGTGTCACACGCTACTGTGATATGAACTGGACAATCATGAAATTCAAAGTATTCAGAACTTGTTGAATAGTAAGACTTAGAGTAGTCATTAATTAATTCACATCACCTTGGAAAGAGGTATTCTGTGAAGTGCTCCTAGGATCTGTGCTTGGCTCTGTGCTGCATAACATTTTTATCCATGCCTTGGATAAAGGCATGGATGGCATGCTTTTGGAATCTGTAAATGACACTGAGCTGGGAAGGATAGATAATTCATATAATGACAGAATCAGGACCCCAAAAGATCTCAATAGGTTAGCATATTTGGTCAAATTGAATTAGATAAAATTTAATGGGGATCATGTAAAGTCTTACACTTGATTTCAAGAAGTTGATTTCACAAGTACATAATGAGGGAGACAGACTTGGACAGCAATTTGTCTGAAAAATATGTGGAATTTGGTGTATATAGATTCAATATGAATCACATGTACTTTTATGTATGTACATAAGTCTCATAACATGACTACCTATTTGATAAGAAGAAATTCGGTACAGTAAAATAATGTAGCAAAATATCTTTCTAATTCTTAATGACTATGAGAGGCATTTGAAAAACTTTCCTGTTTTTCTCAGATCTATTTTTAATGAAAAAAAAATCATGATATATAAATGCTATTTGTTACCTTTTCCAGTGTCCCACAGAGCTGTTCTGAGTATGGAACTCTTTTTTACACTAGTTGGAGCTCATTGCTTGAGTTGGCTCTGGGGGTTGCTACAGGATCTGAGCAAAATGATAAATGGTACAATATCTACCCTTGTTTCCAATGTCAATTTTCATACTCATTGATTTTTCCCACAAAGTTCCCCACAAAATGTATGACAAGAGATTGATCATATGAGAACACTCAAGGTGGAAAAATCTATGTAAACATGTCTAAATTTTCCATAACATCAAGGTACCTTATTTAAAACAGTATTCATAACATAATGTAATGGCAGGAACAATGGGAATATGTGTTTGAATCTCGTCTCTCCATCTTTTATCTGAGTGCCCTAGGCAAGTCATTTCCCCTCTGGGTCTCATTTTTCTGCTTTTATAAATAAGAGTTTTGAACTACATTACCTCTCATATCACTTTCAGCTCTAAATCCTCTATCTTATGATCTTTCTTAACTAGAAATTCAATTGTGCAAAAATCAAGATATTGATGCCTCTGAGTAGGTAAAGTTGATGTCATAAAATCAGTACCTCAAAACTCTTACATTTTGCTTGAAGGGGAACCCTTCAATATTTCTCAGCTTATATTTACTCTTACTTTATATACACTACTAATAATATCGGATCATTGGATCCTGCATATTGGAAGGGCTTGCATAGCTCAATGAAACTATGAGCTATGCCATGCAGTATTACCTGAGACAGACAGGTCATAGTGGAGAGTTTGGACAAAATGTGGTCTTAAATGGCAAAATGGCAAACCACTCCAGTATCTTTGGGTGAAAAGGTGCGAAAAGAAGTGCTGGGGTATAATCTCAAAAATGGCAGAATGATATCTGTTTGAATCCAAGGCAAAGTATTCAACTTCACAGTTATACAAGTTATACTCCAACCACTGATGCTAGAGAGGCCAAAGTTGCTCAATTCCATAAAGATCTATACCTTCTAGAAATAACACTAAAAAAGATGCAGATTTGTTATAGGGAATTGGAATGCTAAAGTAGGAAATAAAAAGACAATTGTAATAACAGGCAAATTCAACCTTAGTATACAAAATTAAGTAGGCCAGAGACTGTAAAGCCAAGCATGAGTAGTTTTCCAGAGGACTGCTGCTGTGAACACCTTGAAGGTTCTGATCACATATTATAGTGAACTCTCTATTTATTCAACAGTAAATTAAAGCAAAACATTCACAGAAACCAAAGTACAGCATTCACAATGTTATAACATAATGACTTACCACTAAAGTGGCCACATACTTTTCACCAAAGTGGCCACATAGTTTCAAATAAAAGATATCATTTAGTAAGTCCTTAAATCAATCATCCTTAAAGAGTAGGCCTCCTTAAGGGACACAAAGTTCAAAGGTCAAAATTCTCCACCCCTAGGTCACACTGTATTAATCTCTCAGTCAAAAAATATTCTTTCTTCTTGATTGGAGATTAGTTTCCAATCAATCTTAACTCAATCATCCTTAAGAGGTACAAGGTACAGAGTATAAAGTTCTTCCACCCCTAGGCCAAGTAAATCATGATCTTCTCAGTCACCATTAAGTACCCAAGGAGAGGTATTTCTATCTTGACTTGAGGCTGGCTCTCAGACTCCATGGTTGTTCTTCCATGGTCCCAGCTTTTGCCTGAATTTACCCAACTGTCACCTGGATTCACAGGTAGGTAGCTCTCAGCTCCTCATCCAGCTCATTGTCTAGTTCCTTGTCCATTCAGTTTCATATTAAACCTCACAGTGTCCAGTCTACCTCAAGTACTTTGCTGTTTTTGTTTCTGAGAAGACAAAGCTTAACAGAGCCACAATAACATTCATGAACATTGCTGACACCATCATCAATTCACTATCTATCTGCCTGTGAAATCAACACAGACCCACCAAGGTCTGAGAACTCAACACACATCATCAGTATGGTCCCAGGACCTCTGAAACCCTCCTCCAGGAGTTCTGTAAATGGACAACAAGAAAATTCTCTTTCAGGGTTTCCAGTAAGGTCCCAGGGCTTCTGTACAAAGTGTCACAAACAAGAATCAACACAGACAGAACAGACAGAGTGTTGGCCTCCACAACCATTCCCCTTCTCAGTTCTGCTCTCTCCCAACTTGGGCTTCTCCTTATATATGCTCATTAGCTCTTCCCAGTTCCACCCCTTCCTATTACATCAGCAAGTTCCTCCCACTGTGGGATTCATAAGTTCTGTTTCTTAACAAAGACTTGTTATAATCATGGGCAAAGCTCAAAAGAAACTTGAACTAAAACAAGGTGCTAAATAATTAAATAGATGAAACAAGGTATTAAGAGCTTTTTTTGCTTGCCATTACAGAGACTAGCAGAGTTTTGTCAAGATAACTTGCTGGACATTGCAAACATTCTTTTTCAACACCCCAAAGGTGACTCTATATATTGACATCACCTGATGGTCAATACAGAAATCATATCAATGACATATGTTGCTGCCAAAGGTGGAAAAACTATGCAGTCAGTTAAAACAAGACTGTAGCTTACTGTGGATGAGATCATGAGTTTCTTATTGCAAAGTTCAGACTTAAATTGAAGAAAGCAGGGAAAACCATCAGACCATATACTTATGACCTAAATAATATCCCTTATTAATATAAAGTGGTGGTGATGAATAGACTTAAAGGATTAGATCTGGCAGGTAGAGTGCCTATAGAACTATGGACAGAGGTTCACAATATTGTACAGGAGGAAGCAACAAAAAATATCCCAAAGTAAAACAAGTGCAAAAAAGTAAAATGGCTATCTAATGAGGTTTTACAAGTAGTTGAAGAAAGAAGGAAAGGAAAATATAAAGGAGAAAGGGAAAGATATATCCAACTGAATGCAAAATTCCAGAAAATGACAACGAGAGATAAGATTTTCTTAAATGCACAATGTAAAGAAATAGAAGGAAATAATACAGTGGGAAAGATGAGATATCTTAAAGAAAATTAGAAATGTCAAGGAAATATTTAGTGCAAAAATGGGCATGAAAAAAAACAAAAATGGTAGGGACTTAACAGAAGTAGAAGAAATTAAGAAGACTTGGCAAGAATATACAAAACTACATAAAAAAAGATTTTCACATCACTGATAATCACAATTGTGTGTTACTAGTCTAGAGTCAGACATCTTGCAGAATGAAGTCAAGGGACCTTAGGAAGCATTGTTAGCAATAAGAGTAGTGGGGTGGCCAGGTAGCACAGCGAGTAAGAGCACCAGCTCCAGTGTCAGACTGACCTGGAGATCGAATCCCAGGCTCAGACACTTAGCACCCACCCAGAAACACCTGGCCGTGTAACCTTGAGCAAGTTACTTAACCCCAATTGCTTAGGGGTGGCCAGGTGGCTCAGCGAGTAAGAGCACCGGCTCCAGTGTCGGGATGACCTGGGTCAAATCTGGGCTCAGATACTCAGCACCACACCCAGAAATAACTGGCCATGTAACCTTGAGCAAGTTACTTAACCCCGATTGCTTTAAAAAAAAAAAGAGTAGTGGAGGTGACAGCATTCCAACTGAACTATTTAAAATTCTAAAAGATGATGTAGTTAAAGTGCTGCACTCAATATAACAGCAAATTTGGAAAACTTAATAGTTACCACTGGATTGAAAAAGATCCATTTATGTCCCAATCCTAAAAAAGATCAATTCTGAGGAATATTTAAACTGTCAAACAAATGTGCTAATTTCACAAGCTAGGCTTTAGCAATAAGTGAACTGAGAATTATCAGAAATGAAGGTTGACTTTCAAAGAGGCAGAGGAACTAGAGACCAAATTGCCAGTATTTCCTAGATGATGGAGAAAGCAAGGGAGTTCAAGGAAAAAAAATACTTCTGCTTCATTGATTACACTAAAACCTTTAACTTTGTGGATCACAACAAAATATGGCAAGTCCTTAAAGAGATAGGAATACTAGGTCATCTTACTTGTGTCCTGAAGAATTTGTATTCAGATCAAGAGGCAACAGAACCAAACATGGAAACAATAATTGGTTTAAGATTGGGAAAGAAGTATGACAAGGCTGTATATTGTCACCTTGTTTATCTAATTTACATTTGGAATACCTCATGCTAAATGCCAGGCTGGGCAAATCAAAAGCCAAATTAAGACTGTTTGGAGAAATATTGACACTCTCAGGTATGCAAATGATTCCACTCTAATAGCAGAAAGTGAAGAAGAATTAAGAAGTATCTTGATGAGGGTGACAGAGGAGAGTATAAGCTTGAAGATTAACATAAAAAACCCTAAGATCTTAGCAACTTGTCCCATAATTTCCTGGTAAATAAAGGGATAAGAAATGGTAGTAATTTTGGAATGTATATTCTTGAGTTCAAAGACTAGTTGAATATGGTGACTGCAGTCATGAAATTAAATGATGCTTGCTCCTTGGAAAGAGAAATGTGGCAAATCTGGATAGCGTACAAAAAAAATCAAAAGCCACAAAAACACCCAGAGACATCACTTTGCAGACAAAGGTCCTTATAGTCAAAGCTATGTTGTTTTTTTTCCAGTAGTAATATTTGACTGGGAGAGTTAGACTATAAAGAAAATTGAAGGCAGCACAATAGATGCTTTCAAATTGTGATACTGAAGAAGACTTTTAAGAGTCCCTTGGATAGAAAGGAGATCAAATCAGTCAATACTTAAATGAATTCAGGCTATTTATTGGAAGGTCAAATGCTGAAGCTGAAGCTTAAATTGTTTGGCCACTTTGTTGTTTGTCCTTCATTTAGAAGGGGACCAATAATATTCAAAGATGATGCCTTGACTTGTGTGTCAATTGGATTTAAGTGAGGAAGAATTGCACAAATTATGGGACAAGTTGCTAAGATCTTAGGGTCTTTTATGTTAATCTTCAAGCTTATACTCTCCTCTGTCACCCTCATGTCTCTTCCAGAGTCATTGAAGTCTGGTGGCAAGACAAAAGTCAAGACAACTGGTGATAGCCCAGGATGCAGTGGATGATGTCATATTCCAAGTCTGATCAAGCTCTAAGTGCTCCAGAGTACCTGCTCTAGGGACCTTCATGACTGTTGAGTCTTCAGATGCTTGGGTAGACACCCCTCTAACTCATTGATGGGTTTGAGACCTATCAGGAGCCCTCAATCTAGTTTTTCCTTTCTGCTGAGATGGTTTTTTTTTTTTTACCATAATGTGGCTGCTGTGCATGCTACAGCTTTTTAGAGCCACAGGCAAGAGCTGACTGAGAAATGGACACCAACAGTGAATGAGCAGCCCTGAAGAGCCCAGCAAGTCCTCATACCAAAGGTTTTAGCCCTCCCTGAATACCCCATACAGTCTTTTGGCCACATGATGAGAAGACAGGACTTACTGGAAAAGACCCTGATGTTGGGAAAGATTGAAGACGAAAGGAAAAAGGGATGGCAGAAGATGGGATGGATAGAGAGTATCACAGAAGCAATGAACATGAGCTTGGACAAACTTTGAAAGATAATAGAGGATAGAAGGACCTAGCATGCTATAGTATATGGGGTCATGAAGAGTAAAACAAAACTAAAAAACTACAACAAATAATATAGGTGATTTGAAATCAGAGCATCTGGGTTTGAATCCTGAATTTGCTACTTGAAAGCTGTGCATTGTGGGGAAGTCACAGGGTCAGAGAAGAAATAGCATAGTTAGTTACAAAAACTTCAGTCTGACACAGATCCAGCCTCAGGTTCATCAACAACAAACTCAAGAAGCTGGAAAAGAAAAAAAAGAAAAATATGATGATTTCTAGGAGCAATTGATTTAAGAGTAAAGGCTTAATCAAGATCAACTGAATGTGGTGCCTAAAAAACCACATAAAGCTTGGATGTTGTCGAAGAGTTACAATGGGGTTTGATGGCACTTGGTGAAACAAGAAAAAAAAATATGGCTTAATTGAGAGCAATTTATTCAAGAGGAAGTTGAACAGAAAGATTTAAAGACTATTCTTGAGTTGAAGTTTGATTTGGATAAAATAGGTGATAATGAAGTAGAAAATTAGCCAAATAATGTTAAAGATGTCCTCAAAAATCTGTAAATTCTGCAATTGGACTAGACTGACCTGACTTTTGGCCCTTTGACTTTAGGCAAATTTCCTTATATTCATTCATTTTTAAAAGAAATACATTCTTACCATTCACATAAGCAATAAAATAGAATAATCATTTATTTTTCATAAAGCTTTGTTCAACTTTTTTGCTATAATAAAAATTCCTTTATCTTAAATCACTTTCCCACCTCGTACTCTACTACTTTTAAAATATTTCTATAGGATAATATAGTTATTTAGTAAATATTCTTTATAACTTCTTATACTCCCTGGACATTTTTTCATACCCTCTAATGAATATGCATATAAGAGGTTGGGAACTTAGATCATATTTAAAGTTCCTTTGGTCTCTAAATACTGTTACTTATTGGTTTTCTAGCTTATAGTGGATTGGAAGTCACAAATTTAAAAGCTAGTAGGGAGGGCTGAGACAACTGATAACCTAATTAGAGAGAGGAGAAAAGTCTCCCAAGAAACAGACAAAAATCTCAATAGAGCAGACTCAGCTGGGGTCAAACAGTTCTATGTGCCTCAATGACTGCTACAGATGTCACTGGGTTGATACTGACAAAGATGACAATGAATATTCAGGCAAAAGTTAGATGATATTCAGCGTCCCTTTTTCAGTAAAACTGGGGAGCATGTACTTCATTTACATAGAAAGATTATCATAAAGTAGTAAGAAAAAAAACCATAGTGGTTCAGTTATCTGGTACATTTACATGTATTTGGAATAGCTAATTCCCTGAACAAAGACACTAGATTAATGAGGAATGATTACTGAGTTGAGGAATACATCTCATTTACCCAGTGAAGTGCTTTCAGAATCAATGCAAAAGCAAATGTCTGAAAGGAACTCAAAGAACAAGGGGAAAGTTACTCTGAGTTTTCCCAAGCAAGACAAACACACCTTGATATTTCTACTGAGAAGTATAATGTTTGACATAAGAAGTGTTGTATTCCTATTCTGACTGCCAGAAATTAGGTGTGGATTTAAATTGAGAGCAGTTTCTACTGAAATAATAATTGATGACCCCCAAATGATTACTAAACTGAGTATTTTTATGCCTACCAATCAGAAAAAATATATAAATTAGACTCCTTCTTGGAGAGTCAATAAATAAAACCTATTTGAGACTCACTGAGTTGGACTAAGTCAAGAATGAGGTGAATTTTGCCATAAGACATTTCACTCTAGTGCACAGTGAACTTCCCTTTGAAAAGCTGTGGGAGTGAATTGAGCAAGCTCCATTTCTCCTAATCAGTGTGGCCTTAGATTGGAAAAAGTACCCATCAGAGTGAAGAAGAGAGTGCTGTAAAATCTCATATTGACTAGGAATGAGCCTGTGTGTGAGCACTGCAAGGAAAGTGAACTTATCTCTCATTTGACAGCCAGATATATTGAGTGTAGAGCTGCATGACCAATTCTTTGCTAAAGTTTGAGCTTTCCCTGTGTGCTCTTGTAGAGTGCTTTTAAAAGACCACTTCTGAAATACAGATTCTTTATAAGTACATCTATTGTCTCTACCATTAGAATGTAAGTTCCTTGAATGTAGGGGTTTTTCCTTTTTTACCTTTATATCCTCAGGGCTCAAAATAGTGCTTGGCATATAGTAAGCACTTAATATATATGTGGTGATGATTGGACAACATACTGTATTAACACTATGACATGGCAATAGTGAACTCTGTGGTTGTGATGGTTTTATATATTTGTTCTGGAATGTAGACTTAACTGAGTTTCTGTCATGAGATCCCCTTTGGAGAATTTATGGAAAGACATAGAAAAAAATCATGCATGATGAGGAAGCATAATCAGAGTAGTAACTCACATTTTTGTAGCACTTTCAAGATTGGCAAAGTGCTTTATAGACATTATTTTATTGGAGCCTCATAAGAAGCCCGTGTGGTAGCACAGTGGAAAGAATATTGACTTAGAAGTCTGAATCCTATCTTACCATTTGAATGAGTTTAGACAAGTCATTTATCTTCTTGAGGCCTCAGTCTTCTCATGTGTGCACACTAGATGGCTTCTGAGAGCCCTTCAAACCCTAGTTCTACCATTGATTCTGAAAGATAAGTCATATTGATTTTATGAACGAGGAACTACTATTGTTCCCATTTTATAGATGTGAAAATTGAGGGTCAGAGAGGTTAAGTGATTTGCTAGGATCAGGTTAGTTCTAAGTGTCTAAGAAAGGATTTGAACCTAAGTTTACCTGACTTCAAGTTCAGCACTCAAGCCACTGTACTGAAAAATTAGGTATGCCCACATCAATAAGATCGTGGATCTATCAAAGTTCCCCAACAGCAGAGTGTAGGTGATACTGGCTTCCCAAAGACTATGCCAGTGGAATACAAGCTGGTACAGTAGGAAAAACACTGGATTCAGAGTCAGAGAATCTGGGTTGCTTGTGCATGTTGTTCAGTCATTTTTCAGTTGTGTCTGAGTCTTCATAACTCCATTTGGAGTTTTCTTGGCAGAGACAGTGGAATGGTTTACCATTTCCTCCTCCAGCTCATTTTACATATGAAGAAACTGAGGCCAACAGGGTTAAGTGACTTGCCCAGGGTTTCACAGCTAGTAAGTGTCTGAGAAGAGATTTGAACTCAAGAAGATGAGTCTTCTTGACTCCAAGCCTGGCACTCTATCCACTGTGCCACCTAGTTGCCCCTCCTTGTACATAATGAGCACTTAAAAAATACTTGTTGACTGAATTCCTACTCTGATACTTATTTCTTTCAGAAGCATGAAAGAAGTTATTTGTTCTGTCTAGGCCTCAGTTTCCACATTTGTAAAAGGAGGGCATTGAACCAAATTATCTCTAAAATCCTTTCAGCTGTCTATTGGAATTCTAAACCATCTTACCCCTTATTGAATTGCAATGGCTTATGACTTCTTTACAGTGACAGGCTTTCAGGCTGTGTGTCTATCCTCTGAGGATCAGGGTAGCTGAATTCACAAAAGATCATCAGTATAGTCCTGGCCACCAAGGGATGGAATTTTTAGGTTAAAGCATGTATGTGGAGGGGTTGGATAAAGGTGGATTGCAACCTGTGTCAAGCACCAATACCTATGAAATCTCCCAGTTCTTTCAAAATATTGAAGCATATAATGCAGCACTTTCAAGAAAAAAAAAAAAAACTAGCTGTCTCCCTGTTTGGGCTCCCTTAAAGGAAATTTCTGCACTGCATTGAGTGGGAGATTGAACTCAGTGACCTCAGAGGTCCCTTCTTACTCTCTGATTATGAAATGTCAGGTCACCAGAAAGATTCATGAGGAAAAGGTCACAGTGATATGACTTTCCAATTTGGGCACCTTTTAACTGGGTGAGAAAAGAGGGAGTGATAGCCCACACTATGTTTCTTCTTCCATTCATTTAATGCTTTTAGGAATTTGCTCAGTGCTTGGGGAGGGGGTGGGAAGTAGAGATTCCTATAGTATGTGAGTTGGGCTACATGGTCACTGTAGTCTCTTTTTCTCAAATTCTGTGATCATATGACTTCTTGGACTTCTTTAAGAGCAGACCACTTTATTGTCTTTCCGCTTGGGTAAGTTAAGTTATCTTGGCTTGTCAATTACCTTGGATCCAATGTGTCAGGTAAGGAGGAGGGCTATGCCTTTAAGAGTGACAATTGTCTGTCTCTGCTAATAGCCTTAGGACAGGAGCCCATTCCATTTGGCCACTCTTGCAACACGATGGCAGAGCTGACAGTGTTGCTGGCAGCAGCAGGACCTTTTGATATCTGAGGAAGATGTGTCGCTAATGGCCTTGCTTTCTTGCTTGGGTCGCCCCCCCCAAAAAAAAAGCCACTAAAAGAATTTTTATATCCATGTCCTTTGTTCCTTCAGGTACCACAAGAAAATCAATCAACAAAAAATTTATTAAGCTCTGATTATGTGCCAGACACTATGCTAAGTTATAGGTAACATGGGATTTTTTTGGCCTTGGTCAGCCTTCAGAAAGTAGTGTGGGTAAGATCCCATGACTCTAGGCTCCTGGGTAGAGGTCCCAGAGTGGCAGGCCACTTAAAACAATAATAGATCACATTTCTGCAGCACTTTACAAAGCTCTCTCCTTCCAACAGCCCTGAGAGGCAGGTGGTACCAGCATGCCTTTGGGAAATTGCATGGTTCTTTTAATGACCTCAAGTCTCTCCCAGAAACAATGGCTCATCTTTTTAAACATCAATTTTCTTCCAGTGATGGTGTGTAGTTGTGAGTCATGGAACACTATAGCCTCGGGAGAGTTTGAGATGATGATCACCCAAAGGGCAATGGAGAAGTACATAGTGGGTGTGAGTGGGCTGAAACATTACAAATGAAGAATTGTGAAAGATGAGAGGATTAAAAGGTGTTATCAGAGAAAAACATGTATGTATAAACATAGGCATGCAGACACAAATGTGAGTGTGTGCACGCACACACACATATGCCTAGGGCAAGATGTCCTATATATCGTGGTCTGATGAGTTGCTTGCTGACAGTGAGGTCCAGTTTATTGAACAGAAGATAAGTATTTGGGTTGCATTTGGAAAAAAATATGGGCTGATTATAGCACAAGAGTGAGGGTTAACTAATGGATAGCCCACATGCTCCACTAGTATTCAAATGATGTCAGACTACTAGAGGAAAACTCCCAGCACCTTTCTCTTTCTCTCTGGACTTAGAAGAGATCACATGCATGCATCGATTGTGACTTGCATTGTTGGAAGGGTTATTTACCTTAGGAACACCATAGATCTTTTGAAATATCAAAGTAAGATAATACATTTAGAGCTGAAAGGGATCTTAGAGGGCAGTCTAGTGTAACCCCTACTTTTACATGGGAGAACACTGGGGCAACTAGGTGACTCAGTGGATAAAGCCTTTACCCTGGAGTCAGGAGGACTTGAGTTCTGACCACATGTACATACACACACCCATTTTGAATCTCCCCTCCTTTAACATACACACACATGCACATGTATACACACATGCGCACATGCACATACATGTGCACACGCACACAACACATACACACATGTACATATACACACAGCCTACATGTGGCAGGAAGTTCCATACACCATGACCTGCTTAATTGCTGACCAGCAGTAATGACTTGATTTATTAGATGGGAGACAGTTGCTGGGGCTGCAAACTGTTACCCAACATGCTACCATGAAACTCCATCATACCTGTCACTCTCAAGCATAGCTGGGCAGGGCTATAATTAGAGTAAAAGCCAAAAGAAAATTCAGCCTCTAAAGCCATGTTAGGGAAGAGGGGCTGATTTATTTTCTATGGAAGTTTAACCCTTTCAGACCTAGATGGCAGGAATTCTGCCAAGGGAGGGAATTCATCCTTTGAGAAATGACACTCAAAACTTTCTTCTTTTGAAACACAGGGATGGCCATTTAGTCACTGTGTAAGTCAGAAAGTCTAATAGTGAAAAGAGGGCTGTGGGAAACAGCTTTAATGGCAAAGGGAAAACACTTCACATCAATGAAGGGTCTATTTTCCAAGCTTTGTTTTCCGAGTCCAATAGAACATAAGCTCCTTGAAAACAAGAGTTGTTTCATTATCTTTGTAGACCCAGTTACTACCACAGTGCCTATTATGTAGCGGGTACTTAGTGACTGTTTTTGGATTAAGTTTATTTTTTTAAATCAGATCAGCAATGCCCAATGGTCACTGATTTATTAGGTATAAAAGTTGGAATTTAAACCTTACTCTTTCCAACTCTCCAAGTCTTTTGGCAGTTCGCTGTACCCTGCTACTTTTTCTGGCTGACAGTACCCCAGGGGGAAAAAAGCAAACAAAAACAAGCAAACAAAGAACTCATATATTGGACTTTTTTAGGGATTCTACATGAATTCAATTTTATGAAAATGTATTAATGAACGTCATGTTCAGCACTGTGGTAAGAATACAAAGACAAAAACAGAGCAGCACATTTATTAATTTCCTACTGTATGCCCGGCAGATACTATGTTTGGTGTTGGGAATGAAAAGACAAAAAAGGAAATAGTCCTTGCCCTCAAGAAGCTTACATTCTATGGCAGGAGACAATATATGTGTGTATGCCTGTATACACACATAAATGTATTTAAGAACACACATATATGTAATTTTCAAAATAAAGAAAAGGTGATTTTTAGTAGAGAGGTACAACAACTAAGGCAATTAGGAAAGGTTTTATGCCCAGTAGAAGGTGATACTTAAGCTGAGCCTTGAAGGAAGCTAGAAATTTTAAGATTGAGAAGAGAAAAACAATTACATTCCAGGCACAGGGGACGGCTAGCATGAAGATAATGAAATGCCCTTTATGAAGAATGGGGAGAAAATTAATTTGGGTCTAATGGATAGTTCATGAAGTGGACTACTTATGTCTGGAAAGGTAGTTTGAGGACAGGTTGGGAATGGCTTTACGTAACAAATGGAGGGGTTTATATTTGATCTTACATGTAATTGAGAGCCACAGAAGCTTATTGAGTAGGGGAGTAATACGGTCAGATTTGTGCTTTAGCACACTTTGGCAGCTTTGTGGAGAATGGACTGGAGTGGGAGGGATGAGGTGGGGAAATTGATTGGGAGAAATAGTCTAGACAAGAGGTGATGAGGACTTGAATTATGATGGTGGTTCTAAATTGGAGAGAAGGTACAGATACAAGATATGTGAATAAAGAAGCAACATGATCTGGTAATTGATTGGATATCTGAAATGAATGAAAGTGAGAGTTGGAAGAGGACACCAAGGTTATAAATCTTGGTGATTTAGAATCTTGGTGGTACCTTTAAGAGTAATAGAAAAATTTGAAAGAGGGATAGGTTCTAGGGGAAAAATGAGTTCCTTTATGGATGTGATGATTTTGGGACATCTAGTTAGAAATGTCTAACAAGCATTTGGTGAGGTATGATTGGAGTTCAGGAGAGACTGGTACCAGATGTATGGATGTGGAAGTTATCTTCATAGAGATAATAATTAAACCCATGACAACAAAGAGGTCACTGTGTGAAAAGTTCAGAAATAGAAGAGTGCTCAGGACAGAAGCTGGGAGTATACCCATAATTAGGGAGCATGATATTGATGATCATCCAGCAAAGGACACTGAGAAGGAGTAGTCATATAGGAGATAAGATTAGAGTTATGAATACCTAGAGATTAAATGGTCTTCATGAGTTGCTATGACTAGAGTATCTCAGGGTTCTATTTTGGTGTTGAATATCTCTTTTCAGAGTTAGGCTGACCCTTGACAGTTGTTACCAGATTTTACTCAGAGGTTTTTCATCTCTACAGATGCTATTAGCCTTTTGCTCAAATGGCATAGACTTCAGGAAACCAGGCTCATTTTTATGCCATGATGAAGTATCCAAAGAAGACATTGTTATTGGTTCCATATTTGTCCAAATTAATACGAATGTCCATGTCAGAGACCAAAGGACTAGCCCAAAAGCCCCCAATTAATACCAGAGAAAGGCTTATACCTAGTGTTCTGACACCATGTCTGATGATGCTCTTTGTTATACCAAAGAATGTTTGGATTTAGATTCTCATATGAAATATCCAGATTTTCTATAAAATAATCCCCATTGCATTTCTGCTGCCTCAATATCACTGTTTTATAACCTTAGTTGATCTTATGTAGGAATTTTTTTAATCATGTATTTTTTTAAAAAATGAGCTGCAAAGTTGCATATTAATATACATATTTGTACCACTTTAAAACCCCTTAATGGTTTAAAAAATTCAAATTTGATTAACCAGCAAAGTCAAATTACCAGAGGAGCCTAAAGAAGGAAAGGGAGATTTTTACAAGGTTCTTTTTTTTTTTTTTTGCCTTTTGGATGGCAGTTGGGGTTAAGTGACTTGCCCAAGGTCACATGGCTAGTTTGTTTTTGTGTCAAGTGTCTGAGGCCAGATCCAAACCCAGGTCCTCCTGACTCCAGGGCTTGTGCTCTACTCACTGCGCCACCTAGCCACCCCTCACATGGTTCTTTTACAAATAATCAGTCTCTACAATTTCAGTGTCTTTAATTTTAAAAATTATTAGTGTTGATATCACTTTCATTTCCAAACATGTCATCAATTCCAAATATGTCACAAACTAAAGGTGAGGAGAAAAAAAAACAATTCATCAAAAACTAACCAACAGGGGTGGCTAGGTGGTGCAGTGAATAGAGCACCAGCCCTGGAATCAGGAGGATTCAGCTAGGGGGAGGAACAGATACATTGCTGGACTTGGAGTCAGAACACAGTGAATTTGAATTCTACTTCAGACATGTGACTAGCTATGTGACTCTGATCAAGACAAACTTTCTTGGTCTCTTTTTCCTCGTGTGTAAAATGGGATGTTAATAGTAGCTGTCTCGTAGGGTTGTTGTGAGGTTCAAATGAAATGACATAATAAAGCACTTTACAAACCTTAAGGTATGTTAGAAATGTTAGCTATTTATATTACTATTTTCTTGCTTCTGCATGCTTTGCTTTGCATAAGTTTATACATCTTCCCATTTTTTTTATTCTTCATATTCATTATATTTTATGGTGCTACAATGTTCCATTATATTTATTTGCTATAATTTGTTTAGTTGATGCCCCAAACATATACTTTGTTTATAATTCTTTCCTACTCTCAAAGTGTGTTGCTAGGAAGTGTTTTGTGTATATAGGATCTTTAATTCTTCTTTGACTTCCTTATGGCATATGCCTGGCAGTCCCCCCTAGTATTTTAAAAAATGCAATTAAATATATTTAAAATAAATCTATTCATTAAAAAAAGAAATGCATCTATTGAATAAAAACTAGGCATACTTTTGCACATGTTAGGAATTACCCTGTTTCCATGTCCCTTTTGCTAGGATTCAGCATACCTAATACAATCGACAGTATCTGTCTTCCATGCTTTCACAGTCCTCTATCTTCTCCCCACCTCAGGCAGAGTTAAACTTGATTGATTTATCATATCCCTTTGTTCAAGTATTAAGTAATACTTCCTCAATTTTGATGAAGTCATTTTTGCACAGCAGCTAAAATTCTTTTATAGTAAACTCCAAGGGACATGTTTTCTAGTTTGCTCAAATGTATTAAAAAAAAAAAAAGAATGGTTGGATGAAAGAATTAGCCTCCTGACGGATCCTGACAAGTTGGCAGAGGAGGCTTAAAGTGACAAAATGGAACTTAATCAGGATAAATACAAATTTTTACACTCAGGGTTCAAAAAATCAACTACTACATTGAACTTGTTACAAGTTCAATTCAAGAAACATTTATTAAGCACCTCCTCCATACATATAAGGTAATATTCTAGGTGCTATGGATACAAAGACAAAGAAAATGAAAGATTCAGCTGGTCTGGATAGGCAGGTTGCGCCATCAGTACAGATGGCCTGGTGATCAGTAAAAGAAACATCAGGAGGTGAAGTTGACAAGCTGCTATCATATTTCAAAGATTTCTTGTTTTTAAATTGTCTTCAGGGTATGGGCTGGCCCTTGTCATACAAGCATCGATTATGACCTGAAGTAGGTAAGAGGCTTGAAGGTGAAACAGGTCCCTAATTAAGAAAAGCAATGAAAATGCTATAATTACCTATCATCAAGTCCTTTAGCAGCTCTTACACTTAAAAATCAATAATTCCCTTGGGCTCTATATAGATAACAGATTCCAACACCATTATCAATGACAGAGAAGTGCATTATTGGTCAGGTGTGGGCCTGTCCCAAAGCAGTTCTCTGTTCTGAAAGTCAAGTCAAATTAATTTCCATGCAATTTCAGTAGATCTCAGATCTCTAGCATAAAAGTTGAATGAATTCACTAGATAGTGTTTATTTATTTTTCTGTTATTTTTTAAAATCAATTTTATTTTGTTTTCAGATATTCTCTCTTTCCCACCTCTATGAGAAAGCAATAAAAACAAAACCATTGTAAATATGTATAGTTGGGCAAAACAAATTTGCACATTGGCCATGTCCAAAAATATGCCTCAGTCTGCACTTTGAGTCCATCATCCCCCTATTTGGAGGTAGGTAGTATGTTTTATCATGAGTCCTCTGGAATTGTTGGTCATTTTGTTGATCAGAGCTCCTAAGTCTTTCTAAGTGCCTTTGGACGTTGTTGTTTTAAAAAATATCCTTAGGAGTTTGTGTCAATTTCTTGTCTCTTGCTTTGGTTCTCTAATCCTGAATGGTCTGTGACAGGTTCCCTTTATGCTAATAGGATCTGGCCTTGATAACCATAGAGATACACATCCTTATTGAAATGACAGCCGGGATTATTCAATGGAGTTTTATTTTTTTTTTCCATTTTGAGTTGATTCTTTTCATAAATATTTTTAAGCTCAATAAATATTTGGCATCAGATTAAAATGTCTCTAAGAGAGCACCAAAAACTAGGGGCATCCTTTGTCACCTGGGGATGTTGCTACTGCTGCTACAACTCCATGAAACAAAAGTTGCAGTCATCCGACTGATGTACCCAATGTACCCAACTCAGAAGAAAAAAATTAGTCTTTTCAAATAAGTCTGATTTAAAATAAAAAGTGAAGATTTTGCTTTGCTTGTCTGCCTACCTGTAGGCTACAGTCTAGAAAACAAAAGTTTGTACTTTTAACCAGAATATAACATTACAGGAAACTATCAAGTTCATTCAGAACATAAATTTTCTTCCTCCTCCTCTTCCTTTTCCTCCTCCTCCTTCTCCTCTTCCACCTTTTCCTCCTCCTCTTCCTCCTCCTTTTCTTCCTACTCTTCCTGCTTCTTCTTCTTCTTCCTCCTCCTCCTTCCTCTTCTTCCTTCTCCCCCTCTTTCTCACCTCCCTTTTCCTCTTTTTCTTTCTATTCCTTTTCCTCCTCTCCTTCCTCTTCCTTCTTACAAAACTCTGTGCCAATCTTTCTATTTCCTGAATCCCATTTTAAAGGTAATCTAAAAAGTCTTGGGGTCTCAGAGCACAAAAAGAGCCTGTTCATATCAGAAGCACTTACCTTTGGAATTACATAATTTTCAAGCTGGAAGGGACCTCAGTGGCCTTCTAGTACAATGTATACACTAAAAGAATCCCTACTTTAACACACATGACAAGTGGTTTTTCAACCTCTGCTTGAAATCTTCCAAGGATAGAAACCCACTATCTCTTGATGACAACCATTTAACTCTTGAACAGCTGGAATTGTCAGAAAGGGTTTTTTTTTTGCTGTTGAACCTAAAACTTATCATTACTATGCCTACTAACTGATCCTAGTTCTTGTCCATACAGAGTAAGTCTAGCTCCTTTACCATATCTTCAATACTTGAAGACAGACAGCTATCATATCATTCTCTGAGTCTTTTCTTCTCCAGTCTAAGAATGCTTATTCCTTCCAACCAGGGCTCATTTGACATAGACTCAAAGTCTTTTGCTATCCTGTTTGCCTTTCCTGTGGAGCCCAAAATTGAATGTAATACTCCAGATGAGGAGGGCAGAGCACAATAGGATTCTATTACGTTCCTTTTCCTGTTAGCTAAATCTCTCTTAATTCAGGCCAGGATTGCATTAGTTTTTTGAACTGTCATATCCGAATCCTGACTTGTCTTGATCTTGTAATCTCTTTTGTTAGTGTTTGCTGGGTTATATATATATATATAAATATATGTATTTTAAATTGATAGGGAAAAACAGATCAGTTAATGATTATACTGTTACTCCAAGTCATTTTCCCCTTAGACAGTCAGTTTATTGGTTCCTCAAATACCATAACCATATCTTTTGCCTCTTAGTCATTCCCAAAAGGGCAACAGGGCTGTGTAATAGCTGCTTGCAATTATACAGTGCTTTAAGATTTTCGTGCATGACCTCATAGAAGAGCCTGTCAGTCAATTAGCACTTACTAAGTGCTCACTAAATGCCAAGTACTAAGTGTGCTAAGTGTTAAAGATACACAAAAACATAGTCTTACTCTCAAGCAACTCACATTCTAATGGGGGTGGGGGACAACATGGAAATAACTATCTACATGTAAGAATACATAAGGTGGAAGGGAGGTACTTCAGAGAGGAGGCACTAGTAGCAGGAAAATGCATAGAGGCCTTTTTCAGAAGATGGAATTTGAGGTGAGTCTTGAAGGAAGTCAAGGAAGCTTAGGGGCAGAGGTGAGGAGGGAGAACATTCTAGGCATGAGGGACAGCCAGCACAAAGGCACTAAGGAATAGTGTTAGATGTTTGGAATAGTAAATAGACCAATGCAGCTGAATGATAGAATGTGAGGAAAGGAGTAAAGAATGAGGTAAGGAGGGGTCCTGTTATGAAGAACTTTAAATACTGCACAGTAGATGTTCTATTTTATCCTGGAGGTAAGACAACCACTGAATTTTATCGATTAAAATTGGGAAAGGTGAAATGATTATACTTACACTTTAAGAAAATTACTTCAGCAGCTGAGTGAAGGATAAATTGGTGTGAGAAGAGATATAAGACAGGGAGGCCAATTAGAAAATTATTGCAGTAGTCCAAGTGAAATGTGATGAGGTCCTGAACCATGGTGGTGTCTATGTTTGTGGAGAGGAGATATATAGAAGAGATATTGCAGACATAGTAACAACCAAAATTGGCAACAGATTGGATCTGTGGGGTGAGTGTGAGAAGTTGAGGATAACACAGAGGCAGGTAGCATGGGTAACTTGAAGGGTAGTTGTGCCTTAGGTAGTAATAAAGGCACGTAGGTGGTACAATGGTGGTACAGAGTGCCAGGACTGAAGTCATAGAGATTCATATTCCTGAATTCAAATCTGGCCTCGTACACCTATGAGCTATGTGACCCTAGGCAAGTTGCTTAACCCTATTTGCTTCAGTTTCCCCATCTGTAAAATGAACTGGAGAAGTAAATGGCAAACCATTCCTTGCTAAGAAAACCCCAAATGGAGGTCATGAAGTCAAATATGACTGAAATAACACAACAACAAGTAAAAAGGAAGTTTGGAAAGGGTAGAGAGGGTGGAGAGAGGGAAAGAGTATATACATATATATATATATATATATATATATATGTGTGTGTGTGTGTGTGTGTGTGTGTGTGTGTATGTATGTGTGTCTCATGAGTTGAAAATATAATTTTTACATGTCGGAATATAAATAATTCAGCTTTAATAAGTCCCTTATGATTTCTCTTTCCTATTTACCTTTACATGTTTCTCTTGAGTCTTGTATTTGAAAGCCAAATTTTCTATTCCACTTTGGTCTTTTCATGAAGAATGCTTGAAAGTCCTCTGTTTTCCCCCCAACCAGAAGGATTATACTCAGTTTTGCTGGGTAGGCGATTCTTGGTTTTAATCCTATTTCCTTTGACCTCCTGAATATCATATTTCAAGCCCTCTTATCCCTTAATGAAGAGGCTACTAAATTTTGTCTTATCCTGATTGTGTTTCCACAATACTTGAATTGTTTTTTTTTATTTGTTATATTTTCTCCTTGATCTGGGAGCTCTGGAATTTAGCTATACTATTCCTAGGAATTTTCCTTTTGGGATCTCTTTCAGGAGGTGATTGGTGGATTCTTTTGATTTCTATTTTACCCTCTGGTTCTAGAATAACAGGTCAGTTTTCCTTTAAAATATCTTGAAAGATGATGTCTAGGCTCATTTTTGATCATGACTTTCAGGGAGTTCAATAATTTTTAAATTAGTTCTTCTGGATCTATTTTGTAGGTCAGTTATTTTTCCAATGAGATATTTCACATTGTCTTCCATTTTTTCATTCTTTTGGTTTTGTTTTATAATTTCTTGATTTCTCATAGCATCATTAGCTTCCATTTGCTCCATTCTAATCTTTAAGGAATTATTTTCTTCAGTGAGCTTTGGTACCTCCTTTTCCATTTGGCCAATTTTGCTTTTTAAGGCATTCTTCTCCTTGTTGGTTTTTTGAACCTCTTTTTCCATTTGGTCTAGTCTATTTTTTAAGGTGTTACTTTCTTCAGCATTTTTTTGGATCTCCTTTAGTAAGCTGTTGACTCATTTTTCATTATTTTCTTGCATCACTCTCATTTCTCTTCTCATTTCTGCCACTACTTCTTTTACTTGGTTTTCAAAATTCTTTCTGAGCTCTTCCATGACCTGAGACCAATTCATATTTTTCTTGGAGGTTTTGGATATAGGAGTTTTGATTTTGTTCTTTTCTGGTTGTATATTTTGATCTTCTTCGTCACCAAAGTAAGATTCTATAGTCTGAGTTTTTTCTTCTGTTTACTCATTTTCCCAGCTGATGACTTGACTTTTTAACTCTTTGTTAAGGTAGGACTCTGCTTCCAGTGTAAAGGGTGTACTCTCCTAAAATTCAGGGGTTTTGTGCAGTTGTTTTCAGGCATACTTCTAGGGACCTGTAAATTTTCAGTTCTTCCAAGGTGGTATAATCAAAGGAAAGGTATTTACTCCTTTCCTGGCCTGTGCTCTGGTCTCTGAGTGACCACAAGCACTCTTTTCTGCCTTGTAACTGTGAGGAGGATTCCCTCTCTATTACCACCACAAGCTCCACCATGCTAGCAATCCTCCTCGCCCCGGCAGCACCACCCAGTACTGTGACCCAGATCCAAGCATGAGCAAAGCAAGAAAATACTACCCCAGCACCATCATCCCTGTGATCCCCTTCTGATAAGCCACTCAATCTCCTCACCTTCTGTGGGCTGAGAACTCCAGAAGCAGCCACTGTCTCCATTGCCCCCAGGCTGGGGCTGGACTGCATTCCTCTCTCACCCAGGTCTGACAGACCTTTCTTACTGACCTTCTAAATTGTTTTTGGTGTTTGTGGGTTGAGAAGTCTGGAAACTGCCACAGCTGCCAGTGATTCAATCCCATGAGGCATGATCAAGGTTTCCTGTGGCCTGATCTGTGATGGTGCATTTTGCGCTGGACTCTGCTTCTTTCCCAGCCTGGTACAACAGACCTTTCCTGTTGACCTTCCAGGTTGTCTTGGGCTTTGTACATGTCCATTTTTTCATTTACTACAAGCAACTTCAGAGTAGTTTAGCCAATTTGTAACTATTCCTACTCTACTCAGGAAACATCCCTTCAATTTTGACATTTCTTGATTAAGGAAGCTGCTCAGTTCTTCCATAGGCATAATTGACTTAAATATTTTTTTTTTTTTTGCTTTTTGGAAGGGGGAAGGTAGGGCAGTTGGGATTAAGTGACTTACCCAAGGTCACACGGCTAGTTTTGTGTTAAGTGTCTGAGGCTGGATTTGAACTTAGGCCAACATGACTCCAGGGCCATTGCTCTATTCACTGTGACACCTATGTGCCCCTTCTTTTTATTTTTGAGTTAAAATTTGGCCATATGCACTTATTTGAGAAGTTTTTCAAGTTTAGCAGATGTTGAAGTAACACTGATATTTGTTGGAATATTTTTTCTTGATGAAGCTTTGGAAATAAATTAAAAAGACTCCATTTTTCATGCATATATTACAATGGAGGATTATCCAAGATCTATGATTTAAGTAGAATGAGAACACTTATCATCAATGCAGATTGTAATCTGCTTATAACTTAGAGAAATTTTAGTGAGTTATTTGCCTAAGGTTTAGAGAGTTTGGGTTTTGTCCAAGGTCATACAGCTAGTAAATGTCAGACATGGTATTTGAACTCAGGTCTTCCTTGCTCGAAGTCTGGTATTCTATCCCCTACATTCTACTTCCTATGATAAATATATGTGTTTATATGATTCATATGATGCTAAAACAATGTTCTGAAAGTCATTCAGTAGTAGCACTTCAGAATAAGTATCTTTCCTGGAATCATCAATGAACAGCTAATTGCCACTGAAGTGTGTTGACATTCATATTTCTGGGATTCTGCTCGAGGCAGCTATATGAACTCCATCCACACAGACTGGATTTTGCCAAGGAAACCAACAAATACATTTCCCTGCTGTAGTGTGTCTGTATATACATATAATGAATTTATCTAAATATTTTAAAAATGAAATATCTTTTAAAGAGAAAATTCATGCACTGAAAAATAGCACCAACTATAGGTTGTACTCAGGTTTTATAATGAGTCATATTGAGGGAAAAAAAGTGTTACCATCTTGGTTTATGATAGACTGGGTCTTGTACACAAATATGCTTATTTAGAACCTGCTTGAATTCAGATACTCATTTTAGATACTATTCTAAACTGTTAGGGTTATTAGTTCTGATGGGAAGAGAGATAAAGAGAGCTGCCAACCTTTCTTTGTCTTTCAAAGTAACCAAAGCCTGAATGTCTCATAAGTTTCTTCTAATGCTTTCATTTTTATTCTGGTGAATACAAAATAGAGGTAATTTGATATTTGCATTATTCTTTGTCCTTCAAAATTTGTTTATACTTTCTTTATTTTTTTCAAATGCTTTATTAACTTCTGATTTACATCATTCATTGCTGCAAGATTTTGAGTTACAAATTTTCTCCCCATTTTTCCCCTACCCCAAAATAGCAGTCCCACAGGATATCCCCTCCTCCAATCTGCTCTCTCCCATATTTTCTCCCATACCCCTTTCAACTTTTCCAGTGGATCTCTATGCCCCAGTGCCAGTATATCTTATTTCCCAATTACCTGTAAAATAGTATTAATAATAGCATATATATATATATGTATATATATATATATATACATATATATATATATATATACACACACATATTTAAACATTTGATTTTAAAACTTTGAATTCCAGATTCATTCCCTTCCTCCCTTGTCACCCACCCTTACTGGGAAGATAAGCAGTTCAGTATAGGTTGTACATATGTGGCTAATGTGAAACAATAACATAGTAGATATATTGTGAAAGACTGACTACATTTCCCTCCCTCCTATCCCACCTCCCACTTGTTCTATTCTCTACTTTGATCCCATACCTTTTCAAAAGTGGGTGCTTCCAACTTCCCTCCCCCCCAGCCTGCCCTCCCTTCTATCATCCCCCCTCTCGTCCTCTTCCCTTCTACTCTCCTGTAGGGTGAGATACCCTATTTAGTGTGTATTCCATTCCCTCCCTGAGCCAAAATCAATGGGAATAAGGTTGACCCATTCCTTTTTGCCTTCCTATTCTTCCCCTCCATTGTGACCATTTTCCCTTGCCTCTTCTATATGAGATAGTTTACCCCATTCTGTCTCTCCCTGTCTCCTCTCATTATATTCCCCTCTCACCTCTTAATTTCACCTTTTAAGTATCTTCCCTTCCTGTTAAATTGGTCCTGTGCCCTCTATCTATGTATACCTGTAAACAAATGCCCATAAACCCTCATATATATATGTATATATATATTTTTTTTCTATTCCCTTCAACTACTGAGAAAGGTTTCATAAGTTACAATGATTGTTTTTTCATGTCGGAATGTTAATAGTTCAACTTTGATAAGTTCCTTATGATTTCTTTTCCCTGTTTACCTTCTCATGCTTCTCTTGCTTCTTGTATCTGAATGTCAAATTTTCTATTCAACTCTGGTTTTTTCAACAAGAATGCTTGAAAGTCCTTCATTCCACTGAATGACCATATTTTCCCCTGAAACATGATACTCAGTTTTGATGGGTAGGTGACTCTTAGTTTTAATCCCAATTCCTTTGACCTCCAGAATATTATATTCCAAGCCCTTCGATCCCTCAGTGTAGAAGCTGTGAGATCCTGGGTTATCCTGATTGTGTTTCCACAATATTCAAATTGTTTCTTCCTGGCTGCTTGTAATATTCTCTCCTTAATCTGGGAATTCTAGTTTTCTTTTTGGAATCTTTTTCAGGAGGTGATCAGTGGATTCTTTCAACCTCTATTTTGCCCTCTGGTTCTAAAACATCAGGGCAGTTTTCTTTGAGGACTTCCTGGAGGATAATATCTAGGTTCTTACTTTGATCATGGCTTTCAGGTAGTCCAATAATTTTTAAATGATCTCTCCTGGATCTATTTTCCAGGTCAGTGGTTTTTCCCATGAGATATTTCACATTGCCTTCTATTCTTTCATTTGTTTGAATCTGTTTAACAGCATCTTGATTTCTCATAAAGTCATTAGCTTCCATTTGCTCCAATCTAATTCTGAAGCGATGATTCTCCTCATTGAGCCTTTGAGATTCTTTTTCCATCTGGCAAATTTGGCTTTTTAAGGCATTCCTCTCCTCATTGCCTTTTTGAGCCTCTTTTGCCATTTGAGTTATTCTATTTTTTAAGCTGTGATTTTCCTCAGTCATGCTGTTGACTCTCATTTCGTAATTTTCTTGCATTGTTCTCATTTCTCTTCCCAATTTTTCCTCTACTTCTCTTATCTGCTTCTTAAGGTCCTCTATGGTCTGTAACCAGCTCGTATTTTCCTTTGAAGCTTTTGGTGCAGGAGTTCTGACTTCACTGTCTTCCTCCTGTTCCATGCTTTGCTCCTTTTTGTCCCCCAAATAGGAGTGTAATTTTGTAATCTTCTGTCTGCTTTGTTTCCTTTGCCTGGTCATGTTGCCCCTCAGTCACTTGACCCCTGGGCTTTTTGCCATAGTAGTACTCTGCCACCAGATAGGGGAGCTTTTGTCCCAAATGCTGAGGTTTTCTCAGCTGCCAGAGGTATTAGATGGGTGCCCTCTCTGAGGTCTCCACACGCTCTGGCAAGCTGGACACACCCCCCAAGACCTCCACCCTAGACTGCAATCCAGATCCAAGAAGGTTAAAGCAAGAGCAATTATCCCTTGGACTGGTGCTTGGTCCCCCTACACTCTGCAGGCCAGGAGCTGAAGCTGCCACTGTGGTGCTGGCTGACCATGCTGGTGTCTCACCCTGGGGGCAAAAGCCATGCACTCTCACTTACTGGGTCCCAAAGTCCAGACTGCACTGACCTCTCACTTTGTCCTTTACATCTATGTGTTGATAAATCTGGAAAAGGCCACAGCTGCTGCTGATCTGGAGTCCCTGTGGTCCTCCACTGGTCAGGCCAGCCCTCTGGGGCTAAAGCCTTGATGTGGGGCTGGGCTTGGCTCACAGAGCGCTGCACTGGCCAATTCCTGCTGGCCTGCTAGGCTGTTCTCTGTGTCATTTTGTGGGTTCTGCAGCTCCAAAGTTTGTTTAGAGTCCCCTTTTTACATGGATTGGGGAAGGTGGAAGCTGGAGAAGTGGGGAGGTGTTGCTTCTACTCCGCCATCTTGACTCCACCCCCTCATGTGTTTATACTTTAAAAAAATGTCCCCAAATGGTTGGATAACTGGCCCACTCTGCAAGTAGCCATATTTACCTAAATAGGCTATGACATATGTAGCCTGGAAGGGTTTTTTTTTCCCAAAGTGCCTTAAAATGTAGAATAGTTCTATATGACATCTTAATTTTTGGCCCCTCTAGGGAAAGAGTACTTATTATTTGTTCAACTATCTCCTTTGGCAGGGGATTGTGAATGCAATCAGTGGAATAAATTGGAAATTTGATACATACCCCATTGTTGATAATGAGGTTTCAAGTCTACTGAAGATGTTAGTCAAGCTTCCCCTTGAATGATATATAGGTCAGCTGTTCCCTAATAGTGTTCTGCAACCTAGGTGGGCCTGCTGGGAATGCCAAAGTGAGAGTTAAAGACTTATGTTCTAAGCCAACATCACATTATCTAGAGCTAGGGCCTAATCTTTTTTTTTAATTAAATGAAACTCTATATTAGGGCTTTTAATCCTATATTATAGAGCGATAGAGTAAAAATTAGATGCTGCATGCAAATTTACATAAGTAATCTAAAGTATAATGGGAAAAATGCATGTTGGGTATCAGTGGGCTACAACATATAGCCAATTGTGTCTTGTGTTTGAGAAAGGATCATTGAGAACATGTATGAGTGGGAAATAACGAAGGGAGGAAAGAGAGAAAGAGGGAGAGATGGAAGGGAGGAAAAAAGAAAAAGAAAGAAAGGAAGAGAAAAGGAAAGATAGAAGAAAGGAAGAAAGAAGAGAGAAGGAAGAAAGGGAGAAAGGAAGAGAAAGGAAAGAAAAGAAAGAAAGGATGGAAGGAAGGAAGAAAAGAAAGAAAATAGAAAGCAAGGAAGGAAGGGTGAGTCATGTAGCAAGAATTTACTGCTTCTTCACTTCTGCTCTTAGAAATCTAACTTCCTTTAAGAATAAACAAAAGGACTATCTCCCCTGAGAAGATCTATCTGATTCTCCCTTTCTTAGTTTTCCTTTCCTGTCTCTTTCCCTTAAGGGATGCTGATATGGACTAGACCAGTGATTTTATTGCTATAGGGAACTCCCAATTAAAGGAACCTCATTACCAATGCATGTTGGCACTTTTTCTGCAACTTGTAGACTTAGAGTTTCCTAGATCACTGAGAGGTTTTGTCTTGTCCAGGATCACACATCCATATATATCAAAGGTGGACTCAAACCCAGGTCTTCTTGGCTCTTAGGCTGACTCACTATACATCATACCATATTGCTTTATCCTAAATTTGTGTATGTATTAGAGTGGCCAAGAAAGATCTAAGTTCCTTGAGAGGAGGCATTACTTTGATTTATCTCTTTATACCTAGAAACTAACACTTTAAAAATTATTATGATCTATGAGATCTAAGCCACTGATAGAAATAGCAGCAAGACAGGTGACACCTTCCTGAGGCACCTTCTCTGTTGACATTTGCTTTTGAATGCCTGTTCCTGATGCCTATGCATCTTATTATTCAACTGTTTCTGAATTCACCTAATTCCACCAAACCACAGCACACAGCTCTCCAACTTGGACAAAAGGATAGATAGCAAGGCTGGCTTTAACAAATGCTTTGCTGAAGTCTGTGTATTAAGTCTTGATCTATAATCTATTTATCTAGTAGCACTGTATACATGAAAATGGGATTAGCCTAGTGTGACCTGTTTTTGATGTAACTAAGCTGCCTCATTGTAACCTATGCTTCTCTGACTTCTCTAGTCAAGTCAGCAAGCATTTATTAAACTCCTATTATTTTTAGTCACTATGCTAAGCACTGAGGATATAAATAAAGGCAGAAGAGAAGTCCCTAATATAAAGGAGCTCAGTCTGGTAGAGGAAGGAAGCAATATGTAAACAACTGTATGCCCAAACCATCTAATTAATGATGCATCCTAGAATTTTTCCAAGAGTTGAAGTTAAATCTCAGTGGCCTGTAGTTTACAGGATATGCCCTCTTTCTTTTTTTAGAAAATTAGAACATTTGTCTTTTAGTCCCATTTGCACCCTTTCCATTCTCCATAATCTGTTCAAGACTGCTAGCAATGAGTCAGTAATTGCATGTGTCAAGTCTTCCAGGACCACAGAATATAATTCATCTAAACTTGATGAATTCAATTTAATGAAAAAAGTCAGCCATATAATTTCTTTATTTTGTGTTTCAATTCCTTAATAATAATTTTCTTTCATCCATCCCAATCCCAAAATCCATTACTTTGAGGGGAAAAACAAAAGCAAAATAAGTTTTGAATAGTTTTGTCTTCTAGGGAGACAGGATTGAACATGGGAAAGAACAATCAATAAACAATTATCAAGTGCCTATTATCTACTAGGTACTATGTTAAGGTCTGGGGAAATAAAAATAGGCAAAAGACAGTCTTTTTCCTCAAGGAACTTACAATCTAATGGAGTAGATAGTCTGAAAACAAATATATACAAAGCAAGCTACATATAGACATATATATATATATATATATATATATATATATGATAAATAGAAAATAATTTACAGAGGGAAGGCACTGGAATTAAGAGGGATTGGGTAAGACTTCTAGTCAAAGGTACGGTTTTAGTTGGGACATAAAGGAATCTAGGAAAACCAGTAGGCAGAATTAAGAAGGGAGATCCTTCCAGAAAATCAGGGAAAGCCAGAGAAAATGCCCAAAGCCAAGAGATGGGGTGTTTTGTTCCTGGAAGAGCAAGGAGGCCAGTGTCAGTGTTTTGAAAAGTATATATTGAAGAGTAAGTTGTAAGAAGACTGGAAAGGTGAGGAGGTATGATTGGGTTATAAAGGGCTTTGAATGTCAAACAGAGCATTTTATATTTAATCCTGATGGCAAGAGGTAGCCTTTGGAGTTTATTAAGTAGTGGGGTGACATGGTAGGACATCTACTTTTGGAAAAGCACTTTGGTGGCTGAATGGAGGATAGATTGGAGTGGGGAAAGAATAGAGGTAGCCGGACCCATCAGCAAAATATTGTAATAATCCAGAAGTGAGGTGATAAGGACCTGCATTAGGGGAGTAGCAGTGTCAGAGGAGAGAAGAGGGCATATTTGAGAGATGTTACAAAGGTAAAATCTATGGATCTTGGCAATAGATTGGATATGGGGGTTGTCAAAGAATTTACATTCAGATTTTGACTTTACTTATTGCATGTATGCATGTATGACCTCAGACAAATCATACAACCTCTTTTGCCCTCAGTTTATTCATCTGTAGAATGGAGAATACATACATACATACATACATGTGTATGTATATATGTATTTGTGTATATCTAAATCTATCTATTTATCTATCACCTCTAAAGTTCTTTCTAACTCTGAGGCTACAACCCTATGATCTTATCCCATCCTCTTTGAACAATGATCCTATTTCTACTTTAACTTTCCCATTCTGCTAATTTAGTAAAAAGGCAAAACAAATAAAAATAACATTTTTCTATGGTCCTTACTATTCATTACTATCCCTAGCTCATTCTGAGTTTTAGTGTTCCTGACCCTTTTACTGCAATCCCTGTTACATCCCTTTTTTTCTATCTTGGTTTCTGAAATATTAATCTGTCTTGGTTTTCCAACCTATGTGCACATTACATTCCATAGGAGATTTATTTTCCATGTCCTCATTACAGAGCTTTGTAATCTCATGCAGTTGATTGTGGAACTTGTCAACTTGATCAAAAACTCCCTTAGTCAACCCCTCTCACCCTTGCAATAAGATTCTCCATCCTAAGTTGTACCTTGGATCCTGGGAAAATTTTTCTAAGCAAATTTCTACTTTCCTCTGTATTTAAAGCTCTCTTTGTTAAATATGTAAGACTCTAGTAATATACACACATATGTATGTATGTATATATGCATATATATATATATATATAATTGTTTTAAGTAGTATGAATTCCTTTTGCTTTTATAGTTCAATTATCTCTTAATATTCCCTACCCTTACCCCCAGTGAGTTTTTTCCAATCACATAAGACAGTGCATACAGTAAGATTCCAACTCAAAGTATATTTCTTTATTTCTTTAGCAGGACAAAGATTAGTCATTTTAATTCCTCGATGGGAGACTTCCTTTTATTGTTCTTTTAAGTTAGATTGTTTTGGTTGTCTGTATATTCATTTCCTGATTCATCTTACTTTACACAGAATCAGTTTATATATCTTTCTATATATCTCTTAAGTCTTTATCTTTGTTTTATTTTCTTGTAGCAAAATAATAATTCATTACATCCATATAGCACAATTTGTTTAGCCATTCTCCAATTAACTGGCACTCATTTTTTTCCAGTTCTTTGCTACTACAAAATGTGTTGCTATGAATATGTGTGTATGTATATACACAAACACATACATTCATGTGTGTATGTGTATACATATCCACATGTGAATATATGTGTATGTGTATATATAGCATGTATTTAGTAATATATGCAATAGCATGTATGCATACTATATATAGTATGTGACTGACACTGTGATTTCTAAGTCAGTGAATACAGTTACTTATTTCACAATTACAATTATACATAAATGTAAAATTGTTTTAAATGTATATGCATATGCATATATGTGCATGTATATACATATAGGTGTATATATATATATGATATTTCTTTTTATATTTGACTTCCATGGGATTTATGACTAACAGTGTGATTTCTGGGTCAGTGGATAGTTTAGTTAATTTCCCCCACACACAATAATTGCAATTGTTCTTAAAAATAACACTCCACTAACAGTTTGACATTCCATAGCATATTGAGAATTTCTATCTTTTGTCATATCTGGTCATTCCAATATTGGTACTTGTTATATGCACATCCTTGGTCAAATGCCCATTATTCCTATATTTTAAGCCTTGGTCCAGACATCCAAATCTCATTTTCAGACACCATTTTGTTAACCAGCTGTTCACTTTCCAAATCTGTTTTTCTCCTCTGAAGCCCCTACCTTCAATCAGTAGCAGTGATGAAAACACCATCTGTGTCCCTTTGGTCTTCAGTTTCTTAGCCAGGACTTAAATGTTTTCTGGGTTCTTTCTGATGGTTTTACTTGTCAAATGAATAACCAGGCATGGATGATTGTTATTGTGTTTGACAATTCTCAAGAGTCTACCAGTCATTCCCAGGTATAAGCCTCAGTATCAGGTTGACAAATGGCTGCCTTGATTTACCTCAGCAGGGAGTAACTAGCTGCCACAACTTATCCTTCTTTCTTCCTCATTATTGGATGACCTCTCTCCTTGTGTCCATATCATTATTCCTCATAATACCAGAAGTTGCTTCCTTTTAGTCCCAAATCTCTAAAATACCTATCAGACATCTTTACTTAGATGTCTCATCGATATCTCAAATTCAACAGGTCAAAAATGGAACTCATTACCTTCCCTTCTCAATCCTGCCCTTTCTCTAAATTGCTCCATTTATTTTGTTTTCAACCCTTTCCTATCAACCCAAACTAAAACACTACTTCATTTTTTCTTCTTCCTTCTCCCTAATCCTAACATCAAGTTCATCTGCCAAATTAATGTTGATTCTAATTACACAACACTGCTCACATTTGATGCTTTATGTACACTCATAGGACCATTATCCTATTTAAGGTCCTAACTCAGCACTTGGATTGTGGTAATAACTTCACTAGTATCCTTGCCTCCAGTACTGTCTCTCCATTGTTCATGTGGCTAATAAAGTAATATTCTTAAATTATGGGTCTTATAATGCCACCTTTCTATGAAAAATCCTTTAGTAGCTAACCTATCATTTTAAAGACAAAATAAAAATTCTTTAAGCCTGATGTAACCCCCCTGGGCAAGATTAAAGGAACTAATAATCAAAAACTTTGGGAATATAGTTAGCTATTATGATCAAATGGGATATGGAACTGTACTATGTGAGATCTGAGAGCCCAAGAAGAGAGTTTCCAGGAGCAATTGTGTATGTGTGTGTGTGTGTGTGTGTGTGTGTGTGTGTGTGTGTGTGTGTGT
>NW_027187246.1:961792-1015540 GCF_028583685.1 Petaurus breviceps papuanus
TGTGTGTGTGTGTGTGTGTGTGTGTGTGTGTGTGTGTGTGTGTGTGTGTGTGTGTGTGAAAACAGAGAGCAACAGACAAAGAGACAGAAAGAGAGGGAGAGACAGAAACAGAGAGGAACAAAGAGCTCACAATGTTAGACTCTGGGTAGTGGCATTGCAGCAGAGTCCCCGGTACATTAATCAGAGAAAGTAAAACAGTGTTAGTTATCATAGATGCTGTAACTTGCTCAAAGTCATACAAGTAGGTGGGAAAAGAACTAGAAATTGAATACAGTTTTCTCCTTCCTTCTTTCTTCTTCTCCTTTTTCTTCCTCCTTCTCCTTTTTCTTCCTCTTTCCCCTCCTCCTCCTCATGGGCAAAAGTCTACTGCTAATAAACATAGACGTTTTAACTAACTTTGTTTCTAGCCTAGACTAGTTTGCCTCTGAGTGGCCCTTTCTAAATGCTTTGCCCGTACTTGGATACTGGTTGTAGTCCTGGGTGGCAGTCCCAGGGGGAGGAGGAACACTAGCACACCAGAGCTTACAGTTGCAATGGAGTGAGGATATTCATTGCAGCACAGAAAAGAGTGCTGGTGGTCACTCACAGACCAGTAGAGCACTAAACACTCCTCTCCTTAGACCATGCCTCCTTGGAAGAACTGAAAACTTACAGGTCTGAAAGTATCTCTGAATATCTCTGAAGCATCTCTGAAAATTGCTACACAAAATTCCTGGAGTTTGAGACAGTGCAGCCTCCACCCTGGAAACAGAGTGGAAATAGAAACTTTAACAAAGTTTCTGGAAACAGAAACTTTAACAAAGGGTTAAAAGTCAAGAAATAGGCTGGGGAAATGAGCAAACAACAGAAAAAAAATTCTGACCATAGAAAGTTACTATGGTGATAAGGAAGATCAAAATATACACTGAGAAGAAGATAACAAAGTCAAAGCTCCCACATCCAAAGCCTCTAAGAAAAATCTGAATTAGTCTTAGACTGTTGAAGAGCTCAAAAAGAATTTTGAAAATCAAGCAAGAGAGGTAGAGGAAAAGTTGAGAAGAGAAATAAGTGATGCAAGAAAATAATGAAAAATGAGTCAATAGCTTAGCAAAGGAGACACAAAATATACTGAAGAAAGTTAGCTATTAGCCAAATGGAAAAAAAAAGGCACAAAAATTCACTGTAGAAAAAAATACTCCTTAAAAAGTAGAATTGGCCAAATGGAAAAGGAGGTACAAAAGTTTGACGAAGAAAACAATTCCCTAAAAATTAGAATTGATTACTCAAGTGGAAGCTAATGACTTTATGAGAAATCAAGAAACAATAAAACAAGACCAAAAGAATGAGAAAAATAGAAGACAGTGTGAAATATCTCATTGGAAAAGCAGCTGACCTGGAAAATAGATCCAGGAGAGATAATTTAAAATTTAATGGATTACTTGAAAGCCATGATAAAAAAAAGAGCCTACACCATCTTTCAAGAAATTATCAAGAAAAACTGCCCTGATGTTCTAGAATCAGAGGGTAAAATAGAAATTGAAATAATCCACAGATCACTTCCTGAAAGAGATCTTAAAATGAAAGCTCCCAGGAATATTATAGCCAAGTTTCAGAGCTCCCAGGTCAAAGAAAAAATATTGCAAGCATTCAGAAAGAAACAATTCAAGTATCATGGAGCCACAGTCAGGATAATGCAAGATTTAGCAGATGCTACACTACAAGATTGGAGGACTTGGAATATGATATTCTGGGAGGCAAAGAAGCTAGGATTACAATAAAAATCACCTACCAAACAAAACTAAAGATAATCCTTCAGGGGGAAAAATGGATATTCAGTGAAATAGAGGACTTTCAAACATTCTTGATGAAAAGACCAGAGCAGAAATTTGACTTTTGAATACAAGACTCAAGAGAAGCATGAAAAAGTAAACAGGAAAAGGAAATCATAAGGAACTTAATAAGGTTAAACTGTTTACATCCATATATGGGAAGATGATACTTGCAGCTCATAAGAGCTTTTTTATTATTAGGGTAATTAGAAAGAGTATATATATACAGAGGGCACAAGTGTCAGTTGAATATGAAAGGATGATACCTAAAAAAATAAATTAAAGAGTGAGAAAGGAAAGTACTGGGAGAAAGATGAAGCGAGAAGTAGAATGGAGTAAATTATCTCATGTATAAGAGGCAAGAAAATGCTTTTACAGTGAAGAGAAATAGGGGAGATGTGAGGGAGAGTGAATGAACCTTACTCTCACCAGTATTGGCTCAAAGAGGGAATAACATGCACAATCAATTGGGTATAGAGATCGTATCCTACAGGAAAGCAGAAGGGGAAAGGGATAAGAGAAGGGGAGATGATAGAAGAGAGTGCAGATTGGGGAAGGGGGCAGTCAGAAGCAAAACACTTTTGAGGAAGGACAAGATGAAAAGAGAGTGAATAGAATAAATATGAGGAATCAGATGGAAGGAAATACAGTTAGCAATAGTAACTGTGAAAAAATTTTTGAAGCAAGTTTTTCTGATAAAGGCTTCATTTCTCAAGCATATAGAGAACTAAGTCAAATTTATAAAAATAAGAGCCATTCCCCAATTGGGATATAATCAAAAGATATGAACATTTTTCAGGTGAAGTAAGCAAAGTTATCTATTGTCATATGAAAAAAAAATCCTCTAATTCAGTATTGATTGGAGTAATGCTAATTGAAACAATTCTGCGGTACCACCTCATATTTATTAGATTGACTGATAGTATAGAAAAGGAAAATGACAAATGGTGGAGAGGATGTGGGAAATATGAGACATTAATGCACTATTGGTGAAGTTGTGAACTGATTCAAACATTTTGTAGAGCAATTTGGAACTATGCCCACCCTTTGACCTAAAAGTAGAACTACTAGAACTGTATCCCAAAAGAGATTTTAAAAAATAAATAAAAAAGAAAAAGGACCTAAATGTAAAAAAATATAGCAGCTCTTTCCTGGTGGCAAAGAACTGAAAATTGAGGGGATACTCATTAATTGTGGAATGGCTGAACAAATTGCGGGATGTGATTGTGGTGGATTATTGTGCTATAAGAAATGATGAGTAGGATGCTGTCAGAAAATCTGGAAAGACTTACCTAAGCTGATGCAAAGTGAAATGTACTGTGTACAAAGCAATAGCAGAATTATTTGTGAATGACAGCTATTCTCAGCAATACAATGATTCAAGGCAATTCTGACCGACTTACTATGAAAAATGCTATCCATCCCCAGAGAAAGAACTGATGAGGTCTGGATGCAGATTGAAGCATACTTTGTTATATTCTTTATTTTTCTTGAGGTGTTCTTTTAATCGATGTTTTCTTTCACAATGTTATAGTATGGAAATGTTTTGCATGACTACACATGTGTGACCTATATTTAATTGCTTGCCTCCTCAATGAGGTGGGGTGGGGAGAGAGGAAGGGAGAGAATTTGGAACTCAAAGCTTTAAAAATGAATATTAAAATTTGTTTTACATGTAACTTGGGGCAAATAAAATACTAAATAAGTGAAATCATATAAAAAGAGAAAAAATAAATATTTTTGTACATAGCTCCTTTTTCTTTTTTTGGGGGTACAGATCTAGTAATGGATTGCTGTGTCAAAGAGTATGTACAGTTTTATAGTCCTTTGGGCCTTGTTCCAAAGTTCTCCAGAATTGTTGGATTAGTTTACTATTCTACCAACAGTTCATTAATGTACCTATTTTTCTCTCATTCCCTCCAGCATTTGACATTTCTGATAGGTATAAGGTGGTACCTCAGAGTTGTTTTAATTTGCCTTTCTGTAGTCATTAGTGATTTAGAGCATTTTTTCATATAGCTTCGATTTCTTCCTCTGTCAATTTTTTGTTTATATCCTTTGACCATTTACCAATTTGGAAATAGCTCTCATTTTTACAAATCTGATTCAGTTTTATACTCACTATTTATTTAAGAAATGAGTCCTTTATCACAGAAACTTGCTATAAATTTTTTTATATTACTCCATTGTCTATGGCACCTTTTAGCAAAATGCAGTTTCCGTAATTATCCCTTTTAATTAGTTCTATTTTTCTTTATCTGAGATCACAAATGCTCCCCCTGCCTTTTTTTTTTAGTTTAACTGAAGCATGTTGGATTGTGCCCCACCCCTTTACTTTAACTCTGTATGTATCTTTCTGCTTTAAGTATGTCTCATAAGCAACATATTGTCGGATTCTGCTTTCTAATCCATTGTGCTCTCTGCTTCTGTTTTATGGGTAAGCTCATCCCATTGAATGTAGAACTTTAAAACCCATTCTAGAATCTTCTGAGCAAGGAGGGCTTAATTAAGATAGCTGGCTAAGACGCACAGCTCCATGGAGTGGTTATTGGCACCATCACCAAGAAGAAGTTGGCTGTGGTCAAATATAAGGAGTAGGACACTGTCCTGGCTAAAGACCAGTCAGCCCAGATGTAGAAGTGGCTGGACATATTCAAAACCAACCTGGAAGAATTTCCAGTAAACATAAGTTATGAAAGAGATTATGAAAAGATATGAAAAAGTTTCCAGTTCTGGATGCAGTTTCAGTACATGTGTACTAGAGGTAGCCCTCTTAGCCTTTGGAAAAGAATTTTAGTCTCAGATGTTGGGAATTGGGGATGTTTAATATAAGCTGGGTGGGTAAGTTATGAAGGTGTGCCCAGCCTCTGTGTATCAGAATGTAGATCTGATCACGTTGGAGGAGCTATATCTGCAGGGATTAAAGGGAAGGGTCAGATTTGCTCAGGATATTAGCCAAAAATTGATGATGTGGGCCACTGAGTTCAACATGGATTATACTGTAGTGGTGCAGCTGGCAGAGAAAAATGGATATGTGGCAATCAGTGAAGTCAAAACAAACCTCACGGGGAGAAATGAACCAGTTTGGCAAATATTGGAGTATGCACTGAAACAAGGGATGGCTTGGCTGGACCTGCAGGTTCCAGAAGAGCTGCCTAATAGCTGCCAATTCTCTTCATTGACCTGTACTCCTATCAGATCAGCAACTCACAGTTGAGAAGGCCATAGAGGCTTTTTCTCTGTTGGATGTAACTCAATGGGGAGAGTATAGGAGAAATGAAGACAAAGATCTAAGACTAGAGTATAAATAGCTAATATTTTTATAAGAAAAAAATGTCTCTGCTGGCTAAAAGATGTGTACCTTATCCAACACTTGTTACCCAGGTTTTTCCAGTGCTGGAGGGTTTTTTAGTCTTTATTTTACTTTGGTACTTTTATAATGGCTAACTTTTCTAAAACACTATTATCCTGACAATAATCAGAAGACAGAGGTAAAGCAAAAGTGGCAACTGAGACAGGGAGGGTAAGCATCCAGATTTTAGTAAGTCCATGGAGCCCTTGTCAGAGCAGCTTGTCCATCCACCTTTGGTGTCCACCTTCACCCCACACTCACCTGTGGTTCCAAGAAGCTGTAGCACGCACAGTGGCCTCACACTGGTAAAACTCTCATGCAAGATAGACTAAACCAGAATGAGGATAATTGATGGGCTTCAACCCCATCACTGCATTAGGAGGGTGTCTACCCCAAGCACGTGAAGACTTCCCCAACCAGAATGGGGGGGTGAGAACAGTTTGCCCATGAAGGTGACTGAAGCACAGTGGAGTACTTAGAACTTGATCAGACATCAAAGATGCCAAGGTCATCCACTGCATCCTAGACTATCGCCAATTGTCCTGACTTTTGTGCTGCTACTGGACTCCAATGACTCCAAAAGAGTGAGGCTGATGACTTTATGCAACTTTGCCTCACCTAAATCCAATTCGTGCAAAAGTCATGACATCACCCATGACGTCATTAGTCCTCCTAGAAAAGAACATGGACAAGCTTAACCCAGACACTGGCTTGTGTTTCCTAGTTCATTCTTTCAAATATTTTGGAAATGTGTGTGGGTGCATGCAGGCAAACTAAGATTTGAAAGTAGAAATTGTCTCATTCTTTGTATTCTGCATTTTCGCTGGCTGTCCATCATGTACTGAATGCTTTTCTTCTCTCCACTTCTCGGCTTCCATGACTTCCTTCAAGCATCAGCTAAAATTCCGCCTTCTACAGGAAAGCCTTTCCCAGTACCTCAATTCTACTGCCCTCTGTTGATTATGTTTTATTTACCTGTATATATCTTGTTTATACATAGTTATTTGCATGCTATATCTCTCTTAGATTTTGAGTTCCAGGTGGGCAAGGACTGTCTTTCACCTTTTTTTAATCTTTGTATCCTCAATACTTAGCACCATGGCTGTCATACATCAGGTGCTAAATAAATGTTTATTGACTGTCTGACATATTCCCCATGATTATGACAGTACATTGCACATAGTAGGCACTTGATAAATTATTGTTGATTGATCAAAGCAGGCAATAGTCATAAGTACATAACATCACAAATTTAAAATTGGAAGGGGCCTTGGCCATCATCTATTTCATCCACTATTTTAGAAAGAAGGAAACTGAGGCACAGAGAGTGTATGACTTGCCCAAGATGGTACCTACTAAAGCGACAGAACTGCAATTAGAACCTAGACCTGACTATATAGCCTATGCTCTTCCCAATATACTAATGATAATAATACTGATTTAAATATCAAGAAAAATTACCATTAGGGCTAGGCGGAAGTGAAAAAGGAAAGCATGGTTAAAATACCCACAGAGAGGACAGTTTGGGCAATGGTACTGAGGAGTGACCAGACTGACATCAAAGTGATATTGTGATGAGTGCCAGTACCAGCTGAGTCTCTGCAATCCTATGTGGATGAAGTAGGCCTGACAAGCAGATAGCTCCAAGAAATCCTCAAGAGAACAAGCAATTTCTCCACTGATGTCACTCAAAAGACTCCCTTCTGATTCTGCTGTATTCCTCACCTACTTGACCCTAGCTTGGCATCTTATAAATATTTTTAGTCACAGCTGCAACTATGTTCTTCATCCTGCACTGTCTGAACTAAATCCTGGCTAAGTCCCTGGCTAGGAGTTGGTACTGCTTCAATTTAGAACTCACCTCAGTTCTGTATGACCTTTTACCTCTCCTCAACCTTGTAGGCAAACTTCCTGGTCTACCCATGACTTAAATGCCAAACTTGTCCCAGTCGTCCAGTCCTGGAGGTTTACCTTAAAATTCGGATTATTTTTACTCAATCAATCCAACTATCAATAAGTATTTCTAAACACATACCATGTGGCCAACATGATTTTGCCCTAGGGAAGTAAAAAGTACCAATTAAAATCCTACCTTCTAGAAAAAGCCTTCCCTAACTTCTCTTAATTCTGGTGCTTTTCTTCTTTTAATTATGTCCTGTTGATCCTGCATATAGCTTGCTTTGTTGTAGATTTGTTTGCATGTTTTCTCTCCCATTAGATGATAAGCTCCTGTATTTTCCCTCTTTTTGTATCCCTGGTGTTTAACACACTGCCTGACACACAGTAGTTGTTTAACACACATTTATTGAACTGAATTGAAAACATTGAAATTTTGAGACCATCTATTCCATAAATACATTTAAGATTCCATTCTCTGGGGCAGATGATAACCCATCTACAACTTTTCATCCTTTGTGGCTCTGTCTGCTTCAAAGCTCTCCCCACTCCACTGGACTTCCTAAAGTATAGGCCTGATCTTATTACTGTTTTACTCAGTAAATTCCAGTGTCCCTATTATCTTCCAGGTCAAATAGAGATTGTCTGTTCAGCTTGAAAGCCCTTCACACCATCTGGCCCTTTCTTACTTTTCTACTCTTCTTATACCTTATTCTGCCTCCTATTTTCTAAGAGCCAACTAAAATGGCCTTTTTGTTCTTCTTTGCACGTGATGCCCCATTCTTCCATCTCTGCCTTTTTACTTGTCCCCCATTCCTGGAACGTGTTCCCTCTTCACATCTTCTCTTGGCTGTTTTCCTCAAAGACTCGGTTTAAATTCTACCTTCTGCAGGGACTTCCCTGTTTTTCTGCCACTGCTCCCCTTTGCCAGTGCCTCCCCTCTCAGATTATTTCCCATTCGCCTTGTGTATATCGTATGTCACATCTTCTGGCTGCATGCATGTTGTCTGCTCGTGAGCTCTTGAAGGCGGGCGGGGACAGTAGTCCTGTCTTTCTTTGTGTCCCTAGTGCTTAGCCCAGCGCCTGGCATGTAGGTAGACACTCAGGAAATGCTTGTTAGACCCGATTTCTTGTACATGGTCTTCCATGAATCCTTCATAAAGGAACCATCCAGCATTCTGGGAGCCTTTGGGTAGTCCTTTCTGTAGCTTGTGGCTACCAGTGTAAGTGCTTGTTCTGCCCATCTAAGACCCCTAAGTGACCATACCTGCCTAGCCTACCCTGCTTTGCAGTCATATGTGGCCTTGATGATGCCTTTTCTTCCACATCTGCATATGAGAATAGAATCTATAAAAGGAGATATCTATTCCAATCCTCTCTTCCCCTAACTGGCGATGCAATTACTTTATTTCTGAAAAGGCTGGATTATTGTTATCAAGCTTATTTACTTTATTCAACACCTTTCTTAAGTCTCCATGGCTTCATTAACAACTTTACTATCTCAGTGAAAAAGAAGTCTAAAGAACTCCTCCTCTTCCCCAGCTTGAAATAAAGGAAAAAAGAGAAAGAAAGAAGGAAAAAAGAAGGAAAGAAAAAGAAAAAAAGGGTCATGGGGTTTACTATTATGTTGTAGCAGGCAATCCCAGAAGTGAAAATTGCACCTGGGTTTTTTTTTCCTTTTCTTTTTTTTTCTTCTTCCTTTCTTTTTTTGTTCTCCTCCATGATCACTGAACTATTGCATGTGCTCTGATTAAATCACATTTCTCCTATCTGCAATCAGGCAACAGGAAGTAATTTGACACAGCATATTGCATCAATTATGATCAGATTGTGGCAATGCTGCCTGATAAGCATTTCCCGCCAACTTGTTCATCTCCCTTTTCATGGTAATCAGTGCAAGGGGGAAAGCTATTTCATTTTCAAAGCTTCCCAAGGTTCTGAGACCTGAGACTCATTCATTTTGGAAGCTGGAATACCCCTTTACTTCCAGTGATGGTCAAATATTTTCTCAAATATTTTTGAAATTCAGTATTTTGGCTTTATAGACCCAACAACTTTGATTTTTCATAGATCCAGAATTAGAAAAAAAAGTGGTTATTTAGAATATCCTCATCATTTCACAGATGAGGAAACTGAGGCCAAAGGAGGTCAGATCATTTGCACAAGATCTTACAAGTATAGTCTGAGGTGAGATTTGAACACTGATCCCCTTTCCACTGTTCTGCCCATCTCTATGTAAATTGTAAAGTTTACCAAGCGCTTTTTGAAAAATTCTATGATATAGATAGTACAGTTTTATAGATAAGGACACTGGTAATCAAAAAGGAGAAATCATTTGCTTCTCATCACACACACCATCAGGGTAATTGTCAAGACTTGAATCCAGTTTTCCTAATTCCATATTCAAGGTTATTTTCACAATAGTTCAATTCAAAATCCTATCTGTGGAGACAGAGGTCACATATCCAGGATTCCAACATATGTTAAAAATTGTTAAAGAAAGCATGGGAAGAGATATGAGAGAAAATGTATGCCCAGGAGTATGTTAGAACCAGATTCTTTTGGCTCACAAGAATTCATTTTTAAATTTTCACTGTGAATATTTGGTCCTTTGTTGTTTAGTCTTTTCAGTCATAGCCAACTTTTCATGACCCCATTTGGGGTTTTCTTGGCAAAGATATTTGAATGATTTGCCATTTCCTTCTCTAGTTCACTTTACAGATGAGAAAACTGAGGCAAAGAGGTTTATGTAACTTGACCAGGGTCACACAGTTAATAAGTGTCTGAGATAAAATTTGAACTCAGGTCTTCCTGACTCCAGGTCTGGAGCTCTAACTACTTTGTTCCTACATGTCTTGGAAATTGACAAATGCTACAAATCAGGGCTTGATTTATTGTTTTGTTAATTGTCTAGACCTAAGAAAGTTAATAGTTTTAATAGTGCAGATAAAACTTAAATGTATATACCAGTAACTTTTTTTTTTTAGAGCTGGTTGCTAAATATTACCAGGATGCCCCTGATCCCACATCACTCCTTTACAGAGGTGACAGGTCTACAAATGTAACACATTCCACATATTTTCAAAAAAATTTTTTTGATGTATTGATCAGTTATGCTGGTATTTTCTCTTTTTCTTTTCTTTTGTCTTAAAATTACAATTGCTTATAGTATTTTTATAGGAATGGCTCTCTTATAGAAGGAAGAGGGGAGGGAAACTGCAGAAAATTATATGTTAAAAGGACATAAAAATAATTTAGGAAAATGCAAAGTTAAATAATTTCTTTTTATGCAATACTAACAATAAATTGCTACTTCAATTATTATTGTCTATTTATGGAATGGCTTTTTTCCCCACTATGAGAGACAGTACAAAAAAATTAAAAAGCACTGAAGTTAGAGTCAGATGTGCTGGCTTCAAGTCCTAATACTGCCATTTGCTAGCTGGGTGACTTTAAATAAATTGGTTAACCTCCATAGATCTCAGTTTCTTTAACTGTAAATAAGGATATTAGCCCTGCCTACCTGATAAGGTTCTTTTGAGAATCAAATGAGATAAAAGAGATGAAAACACTTCATACATTGTAAAGCATTATAGACCTTTGTCATCTTCCCATAAGTCTTTGCAAAGAAAACAGTAAGGAAGGTAGCAAGGACTTTTTGCTTACTCCTTTCATGTTTGTATCATGGTAGTACCATTCCAGTAGGAGGCTCTAACAAAAGGATCTTTCATTCCCCCTGTAGCATAAGTGGACAGTATAGTTGCTGAGGCGGAATCCTGTTTGGCATCAGTCTTTCTAACAATAAGAACCTCCCTACAGTGGAATAGGTTGCTTCAAGATGGAATGTTTCCTACTACTGGAAGCTGATACAAAGAGCCTGGATGCTCATGTGTCTGCATAGAGATTCCTGCTCAGGTGCAGGTTGGGCTTGTTAGCCTCTGGGGTCCTTGCCATTTCTAAAATTCCATCATTTTGTTACACCACATTTGGAAATTAGAGCTGAGGTCATACACTAGTTCCAAGAAGATAGTAGATTATTAAAGTGAAAGTCAGATGCTTTTGAAGTCATATGGATTTATTCCCAGTGGCTAACAGTCTTGTTTCTCTCCTATGTCATTATCATATTACAGTCATGCAAGCCAGGCTGTATTCACATAACCACTAGAGATAGAAAAGCAAGCTTTTTCTTTTTAAAAAATCCAATAAATGTATTTTTGGTGGTTTCAGTCAATGCTATTTGTGTAATTTCAGACTGAATGAACAATGGAAATTAATATAAACATTTCAAAAGGGAAGTCTTGGAGTCAAGAAGACATGAATTCAAGTCTTGCCCCTAGTACATAATGGCTGTGTGACCAAGGATAAATCACTTTCCTTCCATGCAAATGCATAAATATATGATCTTCATTAGCAATTAAATGTTTTTTTCTCCCTGGATCTGTGATTTCCTCATATCTAGTAACTCATAAACCCAGCAAAATAACAGGAGCAGCAACATCAATAATAATAAGTCATGAATGTCAGGACCAGAAGAGAATTTAGTGATCATCTGACTCTTCATTAAAGAGAAAGAAGTTCAGGTTCTTAGGGAAATTATGGAATTTGCCAAAGGCAACACACCTAGCAAGTAGCCCCACCAAGATGTGTTGGGAACCTCCATTTGAGGAGGAGGGGTTCAGGCTCACTTCTGTCCCGAATCTGCTCCTATCTCTCTAGACTGTCCAACCCAACCTTCCTGTCCCTCCCCCCCCAAAGCCTCCTTAGCCTAGAGATGCCTTTGTTCCTGAAGGCCCCTTTTCTGACTGATAAGGTACTTCTCAGCAGCCTGATTTTGAATGATCGGGCTCACTTTTCTTGTATCTTCCTTTGCTTCTTACCCCTCAGACTCTTATACCCACTTCACCAGTCCTCTACCCCAGCTTTTCAACTCCCTTTAATGTATTGTCTTTACTTATTATAATGAACACTCCTCGAGGGTAGAGATTGTCTTTTTCCTTGTATTTGTAAATCCAGCATTTAGCACAATGCCTGGCTTATAGAAAGTGCTTAATTAACACTTTGTCATCTATCTATCTATCTATCTATCTATCTATCTATCTATCTATCTATCTGTCTGTCTGTCTGTCTGTCTGTCTGTCTGTCTGTCTGTCTGTCTGTCTACCATGTTACGTGACTTTTTTGTTTATCTTATGTGTGTCTTTTGATTAATATAAGTTAAAAACTAGTCATTTTTGCTTTGGTCGTTCAGTTGTTTCTGTCATGTCCAAATCTTCATGACCCCATTTTGGGTTTTCTTGGCAAACTAGCCATTTCCTTCTCCAGATTATTTACAGAACAGGAACCTGAGGCAAACAGGGTTAAGTCACTTGCCCAGGGTCACACAGCCAGTAAGTGTTTGAGGCTGGATTTGAATTCAAGAAGATGAGTGTTCTTGACTTCAGGCCTAGCATGCTATCCACTGCACCACTTAGCTGGCCAGTTTACTCTGGTATATTCCAGCAACCACTTTAACAATAATCAGGTGGAAATTAGTTGATTCCCCATCCCTGAGCTGATTAAGGGAGAAAAGTCCTACACAACTATTCTTAAGACCATATAAGCCATTTCCACTTTGCTTTGGAATACTGAAGGCAGATAATAGGCCTCAGCGCAGATTGTCTCTTGTGTAAGCTTATTGTAATCTAATCCAGCATCATTTCCATCTGAAGGTTGCTTTGCCTTTGTGGAGTGACCCAGTAGTGTCCCTTGGTAATAGCTCAAGCTGTTTCTTAAGAAAACAGACTAGGGTTAATTGCAGGAGAAAAAAATAATGATCAAATCACATCACTGAAGTAAATACTTATTTACCTGGCTAAGCTTAGGAAAGCAGTTGAAGTAGGATGTCCATAAAGTTCAAAGCCTGTCCCTTTACACAACTTGACAAAATAAGGGGGATATTTACAAAGTTTGAGCTTTTCTTTTTTGAGAATGGTCTGTTGTGTATCCAAATTAAGCTTGAAAGAAGCCAGCATAGTGGAAAGTGCTGAGGATTTAGAATCAAAGGGCATTTTCTTTCCTCCCAATCTCTCTTCCTCTCTGCCAAACTATGCTATTTCTGCCTGTTGTGCATATAGTATCCTTGCCCCAGATTTCATTCTTCCTGACAAGTCAGGTTTCCAGAGTAACATGGCATACATATTTCCACTCAGGGTTGTAGGGATACCTCTGTGGGATTGGGATTTACTCTCTCTCATACCATTGACTCAACTCCTCCACCAAGATTATCAGTTGAGAATATATTCAGTCAACCAGTCTTTTAGAAGGGGATATTAACTAAAGTAGTACATTAAGAAAAGCTGGTGAAAATATGCCACGAAAAGTCTTTGCCCAACCCCTCCAAGTAGAGTAGGGTAAAGTGGGGTCAAGCTTAGAAAGCCTATGCTGGCTAAAGAGCTCCTGGTCCCTCTCCCCACCTCAATTTTGAGATATTTAAGAAATTTTCATAGGGTTGTGTCTTTGCTGGGATTTATATAGAACGATTAGCCCATCTTGTCCTTAACTTCTGACAATGCAGACACTGCCACCAGCTGAACAGGGGATAATATTGAAGACACCAATGGGAAGATAGGAACTGATGTTTTCCCATGATGTTAGGACTTATGGGAAGATAGGAAGTCTACTCTTCTATAGATCTTGTATTCTGCCATACACTCTGCTGCCAAAGTGACTTACCTTAAACATTATATACATACATACATACATACATACATATATATATATATATATATATATATATATATATATATAACCATGTGACTCCCTTATTGAACTAATTCAATGTCTTACTATGGCCTCTAGAATAAAATATAAACTCCTCTGTTTGGCTTTTAAATTTCTATGTAACTTGACCCCAATCATTCCAGCCTCATTGGATGTTACTACAAACCAGCCAAACTAGTCATTTCTCTTTTCCTCAAATAAGACACTTCATTTCGCATCTCTCTGCCTTTGTCCTGGTCTTCTTCTATGTCTGGAATGCATTCCCTCCTCATCTCCACCTCTTAGGGTTCTTATATTTCTTCAATATGTATTTATGGCACCCCCATGTGAAATCTTTTTTGGTTTCCCCCAGCTGTTAATGCTCTTCTTCCCCAAATATCTGTATTTAATTATTTTAAATTTATTTGCTATTTAATCTCTCCATATTTATTCTGTATATGTTTATTTAAGTACTTGTCTTTCCCATTAGATTGTAAGCTCCTTGGGAGTAGGGGCTGTTTCATTCATTCTCCTTACATTGCCCAGAATCTAACAGTGTCCAGAGCATAGCAGATACTTAATACATGCTTGCAGATTGATTGGTTGATTGATTCAAGTACAGTGAAAAGAACACTTGATTTGGAGTCAGAGGACATGGGTTTGAATCTTTCCTTGGTGTGACCTTATATGAGCCACTTTACCTCACTTTGGATCAGTTTCTTCTTCTGTAAAACAAGGGAGTTGGACAAGGTGCCTTCTGCTTCTAAATCTATGATCAGAGGCCTAGTTTGAAAGTAACCTCTCTAACTTCCTTCCTGTCTGTCATGCTCCTTCAGAGTCTTGTCACTGAATTGTAAAATTCAGTAAATATACTTTGTAGTTGCAGCCAGTGGTTTGTGTAATTGCAGCACAGAATGAACAAAGGAAATTAGTGTAAACATTTCAAAAGGCTCTCACCTGGACCACTGTAAAAGTCTACTGACTGATTTCTCTGCCTCTAACCTTTCCATTCCCCAATGTCCACCACACAAAGTGCTTCTTAATGCCCAGTTCTGATGATGTCACTCCCTTGTTCAAAAAACTCCAGTAGTTCCCTGTTTCTCAAAGGATAAAATAAAAACTCCTCAGGCTCACAGTTAAACCCCCCACAGTCAGGTTCCATTTTATTTTTCCATTCTTATTTCTTTTATTCCTCTCTGAACATTGAATGTTCTGGGTAAATTGCCTCACCAGCTGTTTCCCCAAATTACTGCATGCTATGACCACTATGGCCACTCTAGGCATTCACAAATTGTTCCCTACACCTAAAATGGTCTTCCATATGTATTGGATGAAATCCTCTTCTTCCTTCAGGGCACAGCTCAAGTACCACCTTCTCCAAGAAGTCTTCCCTGATCTCTAATGCTTAAAGTAATCTCATCTTCCTCAAATTTTCCTCCAACATTTTTCCTTTGTCATATCTACTTGACACCATACTTATCCACAGTAGAAACAAACTGTTAGGGCCCCCAATTTTTAGGTAAATAAACGTGAGGAAAGGTCTTAATGATTGGTTGAACTGACTAGGCCTCTAATTTTGGATTGCTAGGTGCTGATTGGGACAAATGATGCCAATGCTAGCATATGCCACAAGGTATCTGATGATATGAAAAATTTCTCTTATAGAAATTGCTGTAACCATTTCTGTTATATAATCTGACATAATTATTCCTTTATTTTATAATCGACTTGAAAAATCTTTGTAATTTGCAACACCTTGATGTCATCCTTAAGTCAGTCAGTCTGTCAACAAGCATTAATTAAGTGATTCCTTTGTGCAAGGCTCTGTACTAAGGACTGGGTCTATGAAAATTGGTTTAAAAAACAAAAACAAAACACAGACCTTGTGTAGCAGCAAGCACCCCAAGCGTCCTCAGGGTTTGCAGCTACCACAGGTTCTTGGATCTGCTTTGTTAAAGGAAAGCAACTCAAAATGGGTTAACAAGCTTACTTTAATCAGTCAGACATATATCATTTACTTTGTTCAGGAGAAAAGGTCAGCACCCTGAACCTCAAAGTATACAGGCATAATTATCAAGACAGAAACAACAAGTAGACAGATTTCCAAACTGTCCAACCATTACATCCATACCCAGTCAACATCTGGGTTTCCACATTCTGGGTTTTTTCAAAGCTGGGGGACTCTCAACAACGGCTTCCCAGAATTCAGATCAAATCACAGAACACTTCTCAAAGTGAGTCCCAAAACAAAGCTACACATCAGGGCTTATATAGCCTTCTCCTGGCTCAGAGAATGTAACAACCTTATTGACCCACTGGCCAATCAAAAAGTATCTACTGAAAAACAAGCCTCCCTCCCCAGGCTTCTGGTGCACTTTAGCCTAGGGGCAGGGAAGATCTTTAAAATTTACATTCGCATTACACCTTGGTCTCAAGGAGCTCATTCATTTCTAATAAAGGAGACAACATAGAAATAATTGCAAACATACAAGATACAAGCAGAATAAATGGAATGTAATTTCAGATGGGGAAGGCACTAGCAATCAGAGAGGCTCAGGAAAGGATTTCTGCAGAGAATAGGATATAAGTGACCAGGAAAGAAACTAAGAGGTTGAGATGAAGGAGTACAGCATTTCAGGCTTGGGGAATAGCCAGGAAAAGGCACTGTGGTGGGAGATGGGTTGTGATGGTCAAGGAACTGCAAGTAGGCTGATATAGTTGGATGATAGAAGATATGTCCTATTTAAGGAGAAAAGAGAAGGCTGGTGTGGCTGGATCACAGGAGATTCCTGTCTGATGAGGTTGGGAGCATAGATTAGAGACGGGTTGCAAAGGACTTTAAAAGATAAATAGAATTGTTTATAGTTTATTCTAGAGGCAATAGGAAGCCACTGGAGTTAATTGAGAAGGGGAGTCTCATGGTCAGATCTGTGCTTAAGAAAAAAATTACCTTGGAAACAGTGTGCAGGGTAGATTGATGTGTGAAGAGACTTAAAGTGGAGAGAGACTAGTTAGAAGGCCATTGCAAGTGGAGGAAGGTGGTAAGGCGTGATATATGTTGGGGAGGAAAAAAATGAGAAGATTTGGCAACTGGTTGCCTATGTGGCATGAGTGTGAAGAATTGAGAATAATGCCAAGATTATAAATCTGGGAGATTGGAAGGATAGTGATGCCATTAACAAAAATAGGGAAGTTTGGAAAACGGTAGGGTATGTTTTTGTTGTTAATTTATGTTGAGTTCTATGATCTAACATCACAATGTATTTTTTACTTGTCTGCCCTTTTTGTTAAGCAGCTTGCCCTTCTTTAGGCAATCTGGTAGCCTTTCACTTCCAGGGACTCTCCATATTAATTACAAAACAGTCCAAGAACATGATTCACTTAGCCCACTGCAGCTCAGAACTCCCAAGCTCAAGAGATCCACCAGCTTCAGCCTGCCCAGAAGCAGAGTACCGGTGTGCACCACCATGACTGGTTGACAAATGACTTTATGATGCTTCTGGTTCTTCTCTGTCCTATTTTCAGGGAAACCATCTGGGGACACACTCTTGAGCCTTCATTTTGGATGCATTACACTAAGAGGAATGTTTTCTCCCTTAGTAGAAATAAGTGCCACTCTGCTCCCACTCTGTCTCCCCAGCTCTGAATGAGTCAGTGACAGTACAGTTTTTAAAGGTCTCTTCACTTATCTCGGGAAAAGTTGGTCTGCACTGCTGCTGGGTAGCTTATGAACCATACATTTCTGACTTACTGAGATGCTGAGGTAAAGAGACAGGGTTTGGATCAAAAGATGGTGGTCTGAGTCAAGGATTGTCTCAGGAAAGTCCCTTAACCTCTATGAGTGTAAATTACTGTGTCACATGGGGATAATATGTTATACCTACCTCCTTATGTTGTTTTTTGAGGATTGCATGGGATGATTAAAGCACAGATTTGAGCAAGTTATTCTCCTAAACAAGAAGACTTAGTGTTTTAATATTGCCTCTAGGAAAAAAAAAGAAATTGCTTCAAAATATAATATAAAATGCTTGCTATTATTTCATCAGGGCAAGTTGGTTTAATGCATAGAGCAAAGGGCCTAGAGTCAGAAAAATCTGAGTTCAAATTCAGTCTCAGGCACTTGCTAGCTGTGGGACATTGATTAAGTCACTTAACCACTGTTTGCCTCAGTTCCCTCATTTGTAAAGTGGGGATAATGACAGCACCTACCTAACAGAATCGCTGTATGATTCAAATGCAATAATAATTGGAAAGTACTTAGTGCAGTGTCTGGCCCATACTGAGTGCTATATAGTTGTTATTATTATAATTCTTATGAAGCTTCAGTCTTTCTTTCAGGGGTATTACATTTTATTCCATCTTATTTATTCTATGTTCCAGTCACGCTGACCTACTTGTTGTTCCTAGCTGTCTGCCTCCTACCTCCAAGCATTTGTAGAGGCCAATCCATATGCCTGCAGTTCACTCTCCCCTTTATCTATGTCTAGTGGAACTACAAGATACTTTCAAAGTTCAGCTGATGTGCTTTTCCTGATTTCTTCTGTTCTTACTGTTTCCCTGTTCCCAAATTGAGGCAGCTGGGTTGCTCAGTGGACAGAGCCCTGGGACTGAAGTCAGGAAGACTTGAGTTCAAATTCAGCCTCAGACAGCTTGCTAGCTGTGTTACCCTGGACAAATCACTTAACCTCTGTTTCCCTTAATCCACTGGAGAAGGAGCTGGCAAACCACTTCAGTATCCTTGCCAAGAAAACTCCATGGACAGTATTAACAGGTTATGGCTCATAGGGTGATGATGAGTTGGACGTGACTAAAAAACAACAACCCACAAATTTCTCTGTATTTATTTTATAATTATTACATTATTATTATAATGTAGTTTAAAAAATCAGGTAAAAGAGAAATAATTTGTACCAAGCACAGGTAGTAGGGTGGGAAAGTAGGCCAGCATAGAATAAAATCTGTGAAGGATGAATTCAGAGGAGACAGCAGCCTATGGTATGGGATTTTACACACACACACACACACACACACACACACATTAAATATGTGTGAATGTATATATTATATGTAATATATATGTACATGTTTTATACATAGGTTATCTACCTACCTACCTACTTACCTACCTACCTATATCACAGAGAAAGTAGCAGTTAGTAAAGGCTGGTAAAAGTTAGTAAAGAACAAGCTAAAAACAGGTTCACATGTCACCCTCAGTGGATTTCTTCAAGATGTAGTACAAAAACCTGTTAAAACCAGGTGGTGATGTTTAGGCAGTAAGATGTAGCACAGATCTCTGATCCTGGATATCCTTAGGCAACTTGGGTAAGCAAGTCTGAGAGGATGATTAGGAGAAAACAGCTTGAAAAAAGTGGCTCAGGATAAAAGCTTCGACTTTCACGTCACTTCCTTGTCATTATCTTTCAGTAAGCACAAAGTCCTTTCCAGGTATCACACCATGAGATGCCAGATGTTTAAAACTGGAAAACTGAAATGTGAAAAAGTGAGATCATTAGAGGAAAAAAACTCAATACCTGATCTTAACTCAATCTTAGCCTTTAATAGGCCGAGAAGCAAATATTCTATATAGCATATACTTATATGTTATATAGTATAACATAATACAGAATATAGTAGAGTATGTTGCAGTTGTGACCAATTCAGATAGAAATGGGAGCCACTAATCCATACAGAAGGTTCCCCTGCAGGGTCCATACTGACTTAGTTTTGAAATGTGATGTTATTTATGTGGGCAGCTAGGTAACATAGAGGATAGAGCACTGGGCTTGTAATCAGGAAGATTCATCTTCATTAGTTCAAATCTGGCCTCAGACACTTCCTAACTGTGTGACCCGGGCAAGTCACTTAACTATATTTATCTCAGTTTCCTCATCCATAAAATGAGCTGGAGAAGGAAATGGCAAACCACTTGAATATCTTTGCCAAGAAAACCCCCAAAAGGGTCAGAGTCAGATATGATTGAAATAACTGAACAATAACAGTATACCATGATATATCAAAATAAAATACAGTATAGTATATACTATTAGTATAGAATGGTATATAGTATAGAGTTACATAGTATAACATCCTAAAATATAGCACTGTATATCAAAACAGAGAATGGTATGGTACATATAATGTCATGTCATTTATTAAGCCAGTGAGATGTGACATAACATGCCAACATGATAAATACCAGCTTGATATGTAATTTATCAATCAGATGCTTGTTAAGCCAATCATGAGCAGCTCTCCTGAGGACTGTTGCTATGAATAACTTTAAAAGTCTAATCACATTGTATAATGGACTCTCTATTTATTCAGCAATAAACTAGAAGTATAATACTCAAGAAACTGAAACATAACATTCACAACAACATAACATAACAACTTATTACAAAGGTGGCCACATAGTTTTAAACAAAACATATCATTCAGTATATCTTAGGGTCATCTTTAAGGGGTAGCAGAGAATACAAATACTATTCACCCCTAGGTTACAGTAAGTTACAATCTCCTCAGTCAATACAGAGTACCCAAGTACATTTCTCTTTCATCCTGACTAGAGACTGGCTTCCAAACCCCATGGCTCCTCCTCCATGGGCTGACTGCTTCCAACTCTTGCCTGGATATTCGTGTTCTATATCTCAGCTTACAGAGGTTGCTCCACTCCAAGCTCTTTGCATTTTATGTTTCTAGGAAAACAAAGCTTGACAGGGCTACAACAATATTTACACATATTACATCCCTTAGCACTATAAACTTAATTCACTTTCTTTTTGAGAAAACCAATACAAAACAACAGACAAGGTTTTGTCAGAGAAATCAACACAGAACAACAGACAGGACTTCTGTTGAAAAAGTAACACAGATCAACAGACAGAGCACCAACATCACAAATGTTCTCTCTCTCAGTTCTACCTGCTCCCAGCCCTGACCCATGCTCTTATCTGCTCCTTCCTGTTCCACCCTTTTTGCAAGCTCCTCCTACCAATGACTCCCATGTGATTACATTCAGCCTATTAAGGGGCAGGGGAGGTTTTCAAACTTTCCTATGTCTATAAGGGCAAAACAATGTATACCGTTTCCATTCAAAGACACTTGATGCAATCAAAGTCAAGGCTCAAAGGAACTTGATTAGCTAAAACTCAATCCAGAAAAACAGCAAAAAAAATTCTATTTTGCTTGCCATTACAGTGCTATGTATTTCTTATCCCTTTGGTATAATAGATGCCATATTATAATATACTGTGTTATACAGTGTTTTGCTGTACAATGCTGTGTTGTGTTATACTATTCTATATACTACACTAGACTTTATTATATCCTAGATTACACTGTTTTCTTCCCTTCCCTTCCTTCCCCTCCCCTCTTCTTTCTCTCTCTCTTTCTCCCCTTCTCTCTCTGTTTATGTGTATGTATACACACATGTGTGTGTATTTTACATATTCTATCTAGCATAGTATAGAGATGGTATAACATACAATGCCACAATAACATATAATAAACTATATAGTATCTCATATATCATGGTATTTAGTATAACTTAGGATAGTCAAACAATAGCTTGGTAAAAGAGGTACAAAAATACTGAAGCAAATTAGACGTTAAGAAACAGAAATGTCTTAATGGTAAAGGAGAGAGAGACAGACAGAGAGAGAGAGAGAGAGAGAGAGAGAGAGAGAGAGAGAGAGAGAGAATAGAGGGATAGAGGGATATACAGTTAGTAATTATAACTGTGAATGTGAATGAGATGAACTCTCTCATATAATCAAAGTTGATAGGAAAATGGATTAGAAACCAGAATCTAATAATATTTTGTTTTCAAGAGACACCTTTGAAACATAAAGACATACACATAGAGTTAAAATAAGGAGATGGAGCAGAATCTATAATACTTCAACTAAAGTGAAAAAAAAAGGCAGGGGTAGTAATCATGATCTCTGACAAAACAAAAGCAAAAACAGATCTAATTGAAGGAGATAACATGGAAAACTACATTTTGATAAAGGACACCATAGACAGTGAAGTAGTAAAAACATTTTATAGCAAGTTTCTCTGATAAAAACCTCTTCTCAAATATATAGAGAACTGAACCAAGTTTATAAAAAAAAAGAGTCCTTCCCCAATTGATAAACTTTCAGGGGATATGAATGGACAGTTTGCAGAAGAACAAATTAAAAACTATCTGTAGTCATATAAAATGCTCTAAATCACTAGTAATTGTAGAAATGCAAATTTAACATAACTTCACACCTATCAAAAATGATAAATGCTGAAGGGATCAGGGGTAATAGGTACACTAATGAACTGCTGCTAGAGTAGTGAACTGGTTCAACCATTCTATAGAACAATTTGGAACTATACTTAAAGGGCTATAAAATTGTATTTGACCCAGCAATGCCACTAGGTCTCTACATCAAAGATATTGAAGAAAAAGGATCTATGTGTACAAAAATATTTATAGCAGCTCTTTTGAAAAAAAATTAGAAATTAGGGGTAGCTAGGTGGCACGGTGAGTAAAGCGCCGGCCCCGGAGTCAGTAGGACCCAAGTTTGGTTCCGGCCTCAGACACTTAACACCCACACACAAAAAAACTAGCTGTGTAACCTTGGGCAAGTTACTTAACCCCAATTGCCCTCCAAAAGGCCAAAAAAATAGAAATTGAGGGGATGCCATTACCTGGGTCATAGCCAAATAAGTTGTGGCATATGATTGTGATGGAGTACTATTGCGCTATGAGAAATGATGAGGTGGGATGGTTTCAGAAAAACATGGGAAGATCTACATGAACTGATGTGAAGTGAAGTGAGTAGAACATGTGATTATCATATACAATAGCAGCAATATTGTAATGTTGATAAACTGTGAAAGATTTGGCTACTCTGATCAATACAATGATCTAAGAAAATTCCAAAGGATTCATGATGAAAAAATGCTTTCCACCTACAGAGCAGGAACTGATAAACTCTTAGGGAAAATTGAATTATATATTTTTTCACTTTATTTTTTTGCTTGTTTCTGGTGTGATATGACTAATATGGAAATACATTTTGTGTGGTTTCACATGTATAATTGATATATTGCTTGTCTTCTCAATGGGTGGGAAAAGGGCAAGAGGGAGAGAATTTGGAACTCACAAGTTTTAAAAGTGTTAATAATAAATAATGAATATTTTTAAAAGATAGATTATATATCTTTGGGGTCCTTTGCTCAACTTGTATTCTACTGGCAGATTATGTTCCTAGGGCAGAGAATACTACTCTCTTTAAAAATCCAGGGATAACCCTGAGAGGCTATGGTTTCTAAGACTGTCACTCCTGAGTTCCCGTTGTGCATGTGCCTAATGTCAATTAACCAGATGAATCAATTAGCTTTTACAAAGAGATATTTATAAAGAACCTATATGAAGGACAATAGTTACAAACCATCTCCTAAATTAGGGGGAATGGGAAGAAGAAGGAAAAAAATAATCATTTATCTAGCAATTAGTCTGTTCAAGGCACTGTGCTAAGTACTTTTAAAAATATTATCTCACTTGATACTCACAACAACACTGTGAGGTAGATCCTAATATTATCTCCATTTTACAGTTGAGGAAACTGATGTATATAGAGATTAAGTGACTTGTCCAGGGTCACAAAACTAGTCAGTGTCTGAGGTGGGATTTGAATTTAGGTCTTCCTTGACTTCAGACCCAGCACTTTATCCAAAGCACCACTAATAGTGCCATTCTCTTCTTGTATATACAAGCTCCACGGGTCAAGTGGGCTCAAATTTAAAACACAAAAGGAATGAGGCACACTTATAGAGAAAATGTGTGACCATGTGGTGTTCCATGACTCCTGGCCCTGTGAATCCTTTTCTTCCTTTATTGGGTATCAATTAGGAGGCTTTTCATCATTACATAGTGCTAACCCTGAATCATCATGGCTGAAATTGGTTCCTCTGTCAAATAGATATCAAAGCATGCTTCAGGGATTATTCCCTCATTGTCCAAGCTTCTCATTGCATATGGTTTGTTAACAGAAGATTTTTCATGAGAAAGAAATATAGGTCTACAAATCAAGAGAAAAGTAGGTTCCCTTAAAAAAGAAAGTAACCATATAACTGATTTTCTTAAATAAGAAATACATATGTGGATGGTCATAGCCAACATGTTTAGTGGAGACATGATCAAAGGAATTTATTTTTTAAGTGAAATCAGGGCTTAGTTTATTTTCAATAAAAACAAACAAATAAAACAAAATAAACAAGCAAATAACAACAGCAACAATAACAAACTAGTTATGGATCATTTTATCTACAACCAGATCTGATTGTTAGATTTCAGAACATGTTATCTGCTTTTCTTGCAGATCTGACTGTCAATTCCATAATCCTAGGATGGCTGTAGAGCTATTTAAATTGTTAAAATGCTTATTTTCTATGAGATAAATAAAAGCAGCTAATTATGTACACAACTACAAGTTCAATTTATGTGGGCCCACATTCTTAGAGACGAGTAAAAAGTCAAAATGCAAATCTGCCCAAGGACTTTAGAGGGCATTCTTAGAAAACTATAATAAGTAGTTCTATAGGTCATTTGTAAATACTCTAGCCAAGAAATAGCAGTAACAATTCATATTAATATGCATTTCTGGGGAGATTACTGTGGGGTGGGAGAAAGAAAAAAGCATAATATTAAAAGGATGATTTTTTTTTCTTTAACATCCAGAAAAGGAACCAATGATCCATAAGAGCCAGCAAAGCTTCATCAAGATCATGTCATGCCAGACTAACTTCATTTCCTTTTTTGATAGTGTTATCAGTCTGATGGATCAAGGTAGACATAGACTACAGAGATTTTTTGCAAAGAAATTGACAATTTTGTGTTATGGACCAGGTAGAGAGATGTGGACCAGAAGATACACACACACACACACACACACACACACACACACACATGCACGCACATACACACACACAAACACAGGAGTGGATTTCAGTTGAATGACCAGACCCAATGTATAGTGGGTTGATGTCAGCTTGGAGGAGTGTCTCTGGAAACCTGAGCTTGGTCCTGTGCTATGACATTTTTATCAATGACTCCTATGAATGCATAGATAACATGTGTTTTATGCTGGTGACACAAAGCTAGAAGGGATAGCGAATAAATGCGATGACAGACGTATTACAAAAAAATCTTGACAAGGCTAGAATATTGTACTGAATTTACTAAAATGAAATTTGGTAGAGATAACTGTAAAGGCCTACCTTTGATTTAAAAGAAATCCAGTCTCCCAAAATATATGGTAGAGGAGGCAAAGTTGAACAATACTTTAGGTGAAAAACAAAACAAAGCAAAACAAAATCTCAGGGTTAGAATACTAGAAACTCAATGTTACTCAATGATTGATAAGGAAGCCAAGAAAGCTAATGGAAACTCAGGCACTACTAAGTTTACACAGCTAACACTATAAAGAGAAGGAAAATGTTTGTCACTACAGAGACAACAGTCTTACTGTACTCTACCCTAGTTAGATGCAACTAGAAAGCATTGGGTTTAGTTCTGACTATTCCATTTTTTGAAAGGCTTGAAGAAGGATGATCACAGTGATAAAAGGCCTCAAGGCTATGATGGTTGCTTTTTCACTCATTTTCCATCAGCAGTTCTGTTTGGTTTCAACATTATATAATATCATACCTTGCTCAGAATAAGCTGATCACCTAAAATCTCATCATCATGCAGACTGATTCAGCTTTTAATACTCAACACCTTTTCAACTCCCTCAGTTGCCTAATAAATGTTTACTAAATTGAATGGAGTTGAATCCAAAGAATAGGGATGTTTAGCCCAGAGAAGAGACTTAGGGGCATAGGATAACTGAATCATTCTACTTATTTTGTTTCACTCTGGGGGGCATAACTAGGAACAGCAAAACAAAAGTTGTAGACAGACAAATTTAGTGTCCTACACAGGGAGGAGGCCCTCCACAAAGAAAATACTTTTAAGGAATGAGCTGTCCAAAAGTGGTGTAGTCTGCCTCAGGAAGTAGTAGCTTCTCCTTAATTAGAGATGCTCAGTTAAAGACAGGATGTCTGTTTGATGAAAAAGGATGGAATTTTAGAGGAGATTCTTGCATAGTTATGAGTTAGATGAAATGGCCTCTGAAAGTCCATTGTACTCTGTGATTCAGTGAACAATGCAGGCGCGAGACCTGAATTTGAATTCCATCAATCACACTTATTTGCTAAACGACCTTGGTTAAGTCACTTTGAGCCTCATTTCTTCATCCATAAAATGGGGGTGATGATGATTGTATTATCACCTTCATAGGCTTGTTGTCAGGAAAATTGAAGAACTCAAAGTATTATATGAATGTAGGTTATTGTTCTATCAAATCAGGGTAAGTGAGCCTGGTTCTCCATAAACTCTTCTCTCCATATTGCCACCCAGTTTCAGTCAATCAGTTCGGTGGATTGGCAAGAATTTATTACTATGTTCCATGCATTGTGTGAAGTTTTGAGGATATAAAGGCAAAAAACAGCCCCTGCTCTTGAGGATCTCACAGACTAAAGGGGGAGATGATATGCAAACAGCTATGTAAAAACTTCTTATAATCCACGTATGTATATACATGCACACATACCTGTGTGTATGCTGTTTGTATGTAGCTATTTGCATGTTTTACGTTTTTAGATACAGACCTATATCTATCTAATTTTTTTTTGGTTAGATAGGATAATAAATGGCTTTTAACCCAAACATATTTCCATCTTTTTTAAGCAGAGAAAAGTGAAATCAGATCAGAAGGGACAAGTGAGAAAAAAATGGAAAGGCCTAATTTCATTTGCCAGTTCAGAGTTATCCTTATATATGTGTTAATAGCAACAGTGAGAAGATTTCGCCAGGAGAGAAAATTGTCATGCCAACAATAGTTGGGAAGTGTTTGTCCCTCTTGGTACCAAACCCAGCAAGAAAGGAACCTAATTGCTATAAGGTTGTCAGTCTACCCAGAAAGATGAATAATAGGAGCATATGTCATTTTGGAATTATGGTTTACAATGGAAGAGTTCTCAAGGACGGTAAAGTACCTGAAACTCAGAAGAGGTAGGAAAGTTTTGATAGATACCATATTTTTAGCAGCAATAAGTCAATTTCTAGAAGAACATATTAGTAAAATCAGGCAGATCCTATGGGAAAAGACAGACTAGAGTTCAATTTCAGAGAAGGAAGAGGTCAAATCCAGAAAGATTCAGAGTTGGTGGCACCACTTTGGTTTCAGAAATTGTAGAGTGGCCAGAAGGTAAGATATAACATGTAAAAGGGACCAATAACAGAGATTTAAGAAATGACTGCTTTCCACTTTGCCTCTGCTGCCTTGCCTCGTTTCAACTTCATGGAATAAAATGCCCCTCCCATCACTTCTAAACTCCCCACCATTCTACTAACTGAGGCCTTGATTGATACCACCTCCCACAGCCTCCTCTGTCCTCTAATCAGAGAGTTGGAGAGTGGAGTAACAGATTCTTCTCTTGCATTCCTTTATGCAAGGCGGAAACTGGACTCAGCTCAATGACCCAGGTACCCCCTGATTTCCCATTGCCCTCACCTTTCCTTCCTCCTTTTCTGTATTGTCTCCCCCTCTAGATTGTAAACTCCCACAGATTTTTATTAATTGTATCCTTTGCACGTAGCACAGTGCTTGGTGCACAGTAGGCACTTAATAAATGTTCATCGGATTGGATTGTTTCTGGTAGATAATTAGATTGGTCATAGCTATATTACTATTTAGCATATTATTTAGTGGCTCAGAGAAAGTCATTCTATGCTGAGCCTCTGGCAATTAGCAACTGTATGGATGCACTGTGTAAACTCTTTCAGAAGCTTTTCTGATGTGGACATATGTGTGTCTCTCGGCATACTGATCTTCAGGAAGTATTGTCCCTTTCCCTTAGATATTTTGCATCTTATTTATGTCAAGGGACCAATTTTCTAAATCAGGTGAATATGTGATAAAGCCATTCTAAGATAACTCAGGCTGCATCCTTGATAAAATCATTGTCTAAGAGTACCTCATCACTGTTTTGCATGTCCTTGGGAGCCCCAGACATAATAGCTGTATGGACAATTTAAGTACTACAGATATTTGTAAATAAGAGGTCAGTTTTAAGCAGGTCTACTAAGCCTGAGCCAATCATGTACTAAGAGTCCTTCCCCAAGGCAAAAGTAATCTTTTCCTTCTCTCAGTTCTCATAGCACTTTTTTATACCACTTAATGCTCTAATCATGTTCTGTTTTGTAATTTAGTAATCTCTCTTCCTAGACTATAAACTCCATGAAAATGGACTATTTGTTCATACAACTGATTAGACAATGCATCTGGTTTGTAGGCCAGGAGGGGAGCAAACAGGGCTCTTTCAATAGCTGAATGCACCAGCATTTTTGCCTCTACTAAGACCGCTTTCTATCAGTATACTTAAGGAGAAAAGGCAATGTTCGCATTTGTGGTACATAAAAGACATAATCCCACCATTCTGTAAGGACAGAGTATTTTATTACAAAGAGAAAGAAAGACATAAGTTATTGTTGTTCAGTTATGCCTCAGCCTTCATGACTCCGTTTTGGGTTTTCTTGACAAAGATCCTGAAGTGGTTTGCCATTTCCTTTTCCAGTGTATCCATTCTGTCAGATAATCAGAAATTAAGTGACTTGCCCAGATTCACACAACTAAGAAGTGTCCCAGGCTGGATTTGAACTTAGGTCTTCCTCACTTCAGGCCTAGTATTCTATCCACTGAGTCACTGGCTACCCCCAAGCGACAAGTAGAACTCTGGTTATGATGGAAACGTGGCTGCTGTAGTTCCAGGTTCCTATGTTTCTGTCCTTCTCTCTGTGCAATATGATTTTCTACTGGTGCTCTGACTGTCACAGGAAGGCTGCCAGGAGAGTGGATAGCATTTGTGTTCTTCCAAAAGTGTCTCATTTGTCTGAGGCCTTGGCAACCTGCTGTGCAGGGATTTGAGCACAGCTAACATCATTCAAGAATAGTTGATGATAACTCTATTTTTTTCTAGGGTCAGCAGGAGCTATATATTCATTAGAGCTGCTTGTGACTATTCCTTCCCTGATGGCATGCCCAGTAAGGGTTAAAGGTACAGAACCAGGTTGTATTTATCTTTGTGTCTCTTTCAATGCTGTCTCTACACATACACACACACATACATACACTCATGAATGATAATATTTGTAAACTGCTTTGCAGACCTTAAAGTGCTATGTAAATGGTAGCTATTGGGAAGTCATTAAGCATTTAATAAATGCCTATCATGTACCAGGGATTGTGCTAAGTGCTTTACCAATATTATCCCATATGATCCTCACAACAACCTGTCAGGTAGGTGCAGATATTATCCCCATTTTATGGTTGAGGGAACTGAGGCAGACAGACCATAAGTGATTTGCCCAGTGACTAACCACAGCTAGTACCTGAGGCCAGACTTGAGCTTTGGCCTTCCTGCCCTCAGAGCTAGGGCTCTATATGCTGTGCCACCTGGATGCTTTATTATTATTATTATTTCTTATTATACAGTAAGTGTTTGAGGATCATCATAAGGTCATATATAACCTACTATTTGTAGAACTCTGTGCTATACAATGGGTGAAATGGAAAGTTTAGGTAAGATACAAAGAAAGTCAAAGATCCATAGACTACATAGCAACTGCATTGTTCCATATCATAAAAACATTCCTTAATAGAAGAAGTGGCATTGAACATAATAAGTTTACATTCTAAATTTGTGTTGCCTTTGGCTGCCATAAGTAACAGACCAAAATAACCTCAAAACGGCCTTAGTCAGCAGGTACTTGTCAGGAGGAGAGAGACATCTGCCAAGGGCAACACCACACATAAACTTGTTTGTAAAATCTTTCAGATGAAGGAACTGATGGAAGATTATTAGCATCAGAGCTTCATAGAACAGAGAATCCATTCTATGATAAATAGACAAAATCAGTTTAATGAAAAATCTCAGTGAGAGACCTAAGCAAAGTTACCCTGAGAGCATTAAAGAATCATTATGGAAGGAGGACATCAAACAGTAAAAATGGGAAAGATCTACAAAGATTTTGATAACAGACATTTTTCCACCATTAAGGATAGTAGAGTTGTCATACTTAAATTCTAACATCACAATCCTCCATATACTTATAGAAGGGGTAGAAATGGCATTAAAGAGGACAAAGATTGGGGCCATCAGCTGAACTGAGTCAAGCACATAGAGACGATCCACATGACAAGTGTGAGGGAGTAGGTAGAATGATCTTGTCATCAAAAATTATCTAAAGGAGGGGAAGATTCCAAAACTTTGAAAAAATCTTGGCCTTTATTAATCTCAAAATAGGTAAACAACATCAGTTACTGATCTGTATGCCCACTTTCCCACCAATATAAAATTTTAATGAGAATCATCTATCCACATCAAGGACATTCTCAAGGAAGGCATACTAAGGAAGAGATTAATGCTTTTTGATGCATTCATTCATTCATTCAACAGATAGGTTTTTGAAAACAATATTTTGCAAACAGAAGATCATATCCCTACCATCACACAATTGATAGAATGATATGCAGAATACAGTATATCAATGTATTTATTGTTGATTATTAAAAAAATAATTATTTGGAGAATTAAAACTCTACCTTAAAGGCTATATATGTCTCCTTGAAAGAAATTTTAAAAACAACAATAGCAACCCAGTAACCTGGTTTAACAACTGTCTGATCATAAATATCAGGCAAGGTATAAAATAGGGAGATGTAGGCTCACCAATGATCCCATGTTTTTGTTCATACCTGTAGTTTTATCAGTGGAGGGAGCTCCCAATGGTGAAATTTCCTCTAACGAGGATTATGGGCAATCATTCTATAATTTATAGTCAAAAAGAGTAGTCTGGTGCACTGAGGATTTAAGTGACTTGCCCATGGTCATTTGTTCTGTGTCAGAGAGAGGATTAGAACCCCGGTCTTTCTGACTCTAAGGTGAATCATGCATCTTCTACATTGTAACATCTTTTACTTTTCCATTTCCATTTCTTAATTTTCAATCATGTAGCTAATGTTTCTCCTTTTTAACCATATTGATATGGTGGTAAGAAGTTTCACCAAGTGCTTTATAGAAATCCAGATATAACATTTTTCTGGCATTTCTCAATTTTACTAGTTTAGTGATTTGATTATAATGGAAATGGGGCTAATCTGGCATGACTTATTTTTGATGAACCCATATTGTCTCAAAGTGATCATCACTTCCCCTGTAAGCATTAGCTTTCTGTTCAAGAACTCTGCAGGGATTGACAATCAGTGAACCAGTCTATAATTTTTTATTATTCACTTCTTCCTTTTTTTGAAAATCAAGATGACATTTCCCCTTGTCCTCTGCTATTCTCCGCAATTCACGAAAGATCATTGATGATGGCTGAACAGTCACATTTGCAAGTTCAATAGGTATTTTAAGATGAAGTTTATTTGGGCCAGGTAACCTGAATTCATTTCATGCTGATACATGTTCTCCCCACTCATCTTATGTTTCAATTCCCTCCTTAACCACTTTTGTTCTCTCCTTTCTAATTTAATGATAGTTCTCCTTGATAGAAAATACAAAGTGAGATTATTAGCTGAATAATCATTTCCCTGTGTCAGAGCTGTAACTCACCATGATACAGATGGGACTTTTTTTCAGGTGGTTGTGGTGAGATCCTTTTCTACCTTGCCTAACCTGCCAGCCTTCCAGAGACCTGAATGACCGGTAGACATTTCTGCCCTAGGCTACCTTTCCATCCCTAGGATCTAATCACAATAGTCTGAATTTTTCCCAACTCCTGCGGGAAGCAAGTTTAGACTGCTCCCTCTCTCATTGAAATTGAACCTATTATTGGGCTGACCTCCTTGCAAGTCACCCTACTCCCCAGTTATTTTATCTCTGAGAGAAAATATTCCTACTTAGAGTTATGTCTTCTGTTGCTTATTTAGTTTTCTCCATCAGGGCATCAAATATCTCTCTTCCTTGTTCTTTTTCTTGCCGTAAGTATACCTAACACTGTCCCATTTGTTGACTTTATGATGCTCTGCTTTTTCCTAGAAAGTGCTCTCATATCTATTTTTTTTAATGTTGATGTGAATTTAAGTTAATTTGACTTTTAGTATTTGGTAGATAACTTCATGACACCCTGGGGAGTTGCAGAGCCTGGGCTCAAAAATCTATATGTTGAAAGCCTCTCACTGTTAGGTTGGCTCACTTCCTGCATTTGACTCTTCAAAGGTGGTCAAATTGTTTCATTAATTCCATATACAAGAGAAAAGGTCCTGTATTAATGCACAACTTGTGCAAATATATGCAAATGATCATTCAAATGATTTAACACTAAAAGGGTCAGGCTTCCCTGAGTAAATCATTTTCTTTCCTGCCTGTCTGAATTATTTCATTAAGTCGCAATGCTAAATAGGAGTCTATACTGATGTATAACTTATACAAATAGATGCAAATTATTTGCTTGGTCTGGAAGCCCTCAGAATTGTATTCCTGGGAGACCTCTTCTTCCCCTTCCCCCCATATCCTACTATTGTATATAGATAGGCTATTATTATTATTGTAAAGGGAAAATGAAGCAAGAGCAGGAACATGATTTTTATAAAGAATTTTTGTATTAGTATGTTTGGGAGGGTGAAGGGAGAGGATGATTCATGAAGAGGAATTCTTGATTCAGGCAGAAGAAAGCCTTAAACCAGTGTCAAACCTTGTAAAGAGATCCATGAACCTGACTACAGCATGTTTCAAATGTTTTCCCTGTTTTTATAAATATACACAGTCATACTAATGTTAAGAATACACACATATGTGTACATGTATATGTATGCATTTGTATACATGTGTGAGTATATATGTATATAATAAACTGATAAAGGGTGTATATGAATAACAGAGCTTGGCACTTTTATGGGTGAGGAAATTAGACAAAGAGGGTTAAGTGACTTGCCCAAAGTCACACAGCTAGTAAATATCTGTGGTCACATTTGAATTCAGGTCTTCCTGATTCCAAGGTCAGTGCTTTATTCATTGTGCCACCAAGTTGCCTGTAAAGTGTGTTTTTAAACTGACAAGGCATACTTCTCATTCTTTCTCACTCTACCAGTTTGTGGCTAACAAAACATTTATTTTTATATTCATCACTTCATTTGATCCTCATAGAAATTCTATGGAATAGGATTTTAGTTTTAGTATCTCCATCTTACAAAGGAGGAAACTGAGGCTCAAAGGAGTAATAACTACCTGAAGGTGACATGACTAGTGTGAACTGGGACTCCAAGGAGATTCTTTTGCCTCTTAAACCATGCTACTTCCCATTAGGAGGTGGAGAGATGGTGATAGAAGAACAGAAAAAAATAAAATGAGATTCTGGAATAGCAGAGTTCACACTGACTTAGAATAAGGGAAAAAATTAAGCAGTGCCAAAGGAAGAATCAGAATGCAGATCCTCTTCTCTTCCTCCTTTCTTCCCTTGTTGACCTGCATATCTGTGACCCTGTGAATCCTTGGGGACTCTGTGATACAGCAAAGGGCTAAAGGATGCTCAGGCCAACATGGAAGCGAAGTAAGAGTCTTCTGCTTCTCTGACGTCGGGCTGTAAGTCGGATCAGGAACGTGATGCAGAATCCAGGTCTGGGGCTTTGTCCTCTAGATGCCTCCACCTGTTTTTGAGCCCTTGCTGTGATCCGTCATGCAGTGAGAGGAGGCGGCGGCCTCCAGAAGTGTGAGACATTGCCTCAGTATTGGTGCTGCTGCCCCTGAGAGGTGTAGTGAGGATTCCAGCCTTGGAAATCTGAGGTCTTAAAGGGGAATTTATAATGAAAAATGACTCAGTTGGGGAATTACATCAAACAGATGATTCAGACAGAGACCATAAACTCTGATATTCCGGTAAGCCAGGCCTGGCAATTGCTGGAGCTAATGAACTCTGCTTTCACATTGGATCCAGGACATCTAACAAGACTCAAAGCATGCTGGGAGCAATAATGGCTATTAGGGAAAATTGAAGGTGATCCAGGAAGTCTGAGGCCTGAGACATTGCAGAAAGGGACACCCGTGAACAAACATCAGAGACCACTCAATACAGTAGTACAAGAGCTGTGTTTTCAAGCAAACTTTGGATTTTAAAAAATAAAATGATAGTCTAGAAATGTCACTGGACATGTTATTGAACAGCTAAAAGAATCTTAATGTAAATAAATTAGGAGGATGAAAAGAGAAAGTAGCTGGAAGGGAAAGGCGGCAGAGAGTCAGACTACTAACAGGAGAGAAACAATTCACTGAGAAATGCTCTTGGTAAATACTGAACTTTGTAAATACTTCTTTCCAGTATTTAGAGAAAATGGCAGGGGAAAGACAGAGAATTTTTATCCCTCAGCCTGATGTAGTAGAATGAAAGTAGAAACTGGAGTCAGAGGACCTGGGTTTGAATCTTGACTCTGTTACTCTATCTGAATCTGTGAAAGGAATATTTTCTTTCTGCACTCAGTTTCTTCATATGGAATAGATAATCATAAGCCTATTGCATTTTTCCTACCTAGATTTCATGGTGAGATAAGTGTGAACGATAAGTGATGAGTATAAATGGAGGCTGAGGGATGAATAAATCATTCTGATGATTTTGGTATTTTCACAAAGGGGGTCTTATGTGTAGTTCCCCATCGGTTCTCTCCACCATTACACTTGTTCCCTTCCAATTGTTTGCAAAGATGGTCACACTCAGGTTATCATGCTTCTCTTCTTCAATTGCAGATGGCATCAGTTCTAAAAACTCAGGACCAATAGATCTCAGCTCCCAGAAACATTCAGCCTCTGACATCACTGGCTACGGAATCCTCTAACAAACAGGCTTTTTTCTTTTTGTTGTTCAGTCATTTTCAGTTATGTCTGATTTCTTTGTGACTCTTGGAGTTTTCTTGGCAAAGATACTGGAATGGTTTGCCATTTTCTTCTACAGTTCATTTGACAGGTGAGGAAACAGAGGCAAACAGATATAAGTGACTTTCCCAGGGTCACACAACTAGTAAGTGTCTGAGGCCAGATTTGAATTCATGAAGATGAGTTTCCCTGATTCTAAGCCCAGTATTCTATCTACTCTACCACCTGACTGTCCTCCTTTCTCTTAGGAATGCAAATACTATAACTATCTTATCCTGGGCCAATGGTCATAGCTCTTGATCTGGAAACAACATTCTCAGAAAGGATGGGTTGCCCTCAGCTACAAGGTTGGTGCTTTATGCTTTAAAAGGTCTTGCTAAACTTCCCCTAACCCACCTACACATTTACTATTAGGATCAAGTGATTATAGACAAAGAGCTAGAAGGCTTTATAGGGTTCGTATTATCTAATCCCTGTTTTTACAGATGAGGAAATTTAGGTCCAGAGAAATGTAAATGACTTTCTCAAAGTTACATAAGTAATAAGAAACATGCAGGATTCAAACCCAGATCCTCTGACTCTAAAACCATTCTGATAGGGAGGACAAAGTATTGTGGAAGAACCTGACAGGTCGAAGTTATGATATTTTAGGGACAATAGGTGGCAATGAGCAGGATCCATATTCTGGTTTCTATGAGCAAGTATTGATTATCTGGGTTCCACAAATAGGTGGAGTCACATCACAAACATCCCTACGTCGTATCCTGGAAAGAATACTCTACCTGGATTCAGGAAAGACCTGGGTTCAAGTCCCAGTGTTGCCATTTAATAGCTATGTGACCTTGGATAAGTCACTTCTCTCTGGGCTTCACTTACTTCCCCTAGAAAATATGGGGTTTGAAAGAAATGATCTCTAGGATCTATTCTAGTTCTAAATCCTATGGTTCCACATGGCAGCACCCAAGTTGTGGCTGCATGGGGTGTCATGACAGCATGTTGGGAGCTGCTTGGCTGTACCATGAAAGAAGACACACAAAGTCCTGTTGAGTTGATGGTGCTGCTATTATAACTCTTAGAGAGTCTACCTCTACCCAAGACTGGAAGCTAGGAAGATTTGCTTAAAGGGGAGGATGAATCCTTTGGACTCCTAAGACCAGAATTTTCTTCTCTGGTCACCACTCTCCACTAGAATGTAAACTCCTTGAGAGCAGATACTGTTTTACTTTTATATTTGTATGCCTGGTGCCTGGCACAATAGACTAATAGACTCTTTTTCATTCATTCAAGTAACAGGTAACATATGCATAACAAATTAAGATTCATAAAATACTTTCTCATGAGAAAAAAATGCTATAAAGAGGGTAGTATAAATAGTATCATACTTATTTTACCCACAAGGAAAACGAGATTCAGGTGAATTGGCTTGCTCATGGCTACCCAACCAGTAAAGGATCAAAAGTGGGATTTACAGGGGTGGCTAGATGGAGCAGTGAATAGAGCACCAGCCCTGGAGTCAGGAGGACCTGAGTTCAAATCCAGTCCTCAAACACTTAATACTTAGAAGCCATGACCTTGTGCAAGTCACTTAACCCCAATTGCCTGCCTTTCCCCTCCAAAAAGCAAAAAAAAAAAAAAAGTGGGATGTAAAACCAAGTTTCTGTATACCAAGTTCAGGCTCTGTTCACTCAGCTTTGCTGTCTCTACACTTGACCTAGATGACTGAAAAGGAGAATAACTATTAGAAATGGTAGAGTGAGTTACAGAGGAGACAAAGACAAGCTTTAAATGATTTACAATAGCATCATCTCCCCTCAAATTTTCAATAGAGTCATATCCCTCCCAAAGAGATAAGGTGTGTGTCACTGTCATTAAGAAAAGGTCACTTTGTGGAGCACTGGTGGTAACCTTTTAAATAATCTTCACAGGTTGTTTTGATTTTCATCACACAAATAGGGAAATGACCTTGTTTTCTCAAATTTTTTATTCTTGAGAAAAATTCAAGCAATGAGCCATCACTATTTCTATGTAAAATTGACATTCCTTGCTTTGTGGAATGAGGAAGACTAACAACATTGGCTTAAAGAACTCTCTGAAAGCCTGTTGTTTTTTTTTCCCCTAGTTCCTGTTTCAGTCGGTCACAAATGGCATCTTCAAGGTTATCCTTCTCCAGGGTTATATGTCTAACAGCACATACTTGAAGCCTCTTGCCCACTCACATATGGCAAAATGTCTAAATGAGATTGAACAATTGGCCTCTGATATCAGGGTATCAGTATGTGCCTCTGATGTCTACTCCCTACTGTTTTCCTTGTTGACATTTTGACTGACATCCTTAAAATGAAACTACCCTGTATTTGCAGTCAAAGGTCCTGGGCTCAAATCTCAGCTCAGCTGTGACTATCAACAAATCACTTTACTACTGAAGGTGTTAGTTTTATCATCTGTAAAATGAGAGGACTGATCTCAAAAATCTCCAAGGGTTCCATCAGCTCTAAATCTTCTTATCTTCTAAGCTCCCAAATTCACCTGGATAGACCTATAATACCTAGAGTCATAGATTCTTAGAACTGGAAAATACCTTATACAGAGGAAGGAGAGAGAGAGAGAGACAGAGAGAGAGACAGACAGACAGACAGACAGACAGAGACAGAGAGACAAAGACAGACAGAGAAAGAGAGACAGAGAGACAGTGGAGAGGGAGAGGGAGAGGGACAGGGAGGAGAGAGAGAGAGAGAGAGAGAGAGAGAGAGATGGAAGGAGGGACCTTATGGGATCTTTTAATCCATCCCTTTCATTTTATTGATGAGGAGAGGCTTGACCAAGGCCACACATCTTATCAGTCTCCTACAATAAATGGCCATCTGCAACTCATCCGTTTTGCAATAATGCCTTCCCATGTACTCTTCCATGTGTTATCTGACTTCCTTGGATTTCACCTCTTGCCCACCTAACCCACACTCTCCCTCTCTTCTATCCAGTAGACAGGTTGTCTAATTGCTCATACTTAATGTTAAAAAATGTTTATTGAATTAATGGGCTTGTTAAGTGTCTGTTCAGTTGTGTGTATGTGTATACACATATATAATGTCTTTATATATTTTTTATGTCCATATATATTAATATAGCTTGTGTTAGATGGATGGTACACATCCATTACAAGGGGGTTGGAGACCAAATCTTCTTAATTTTCTTTGTACAAAATACCATGAGCAGATAGGCATTCCATAACATCTGTATAAAAAAGGGGTTGAACTATGTATCAAACCTTCTTCCTAGTTTTATGGTCTATGAGTTTATGTAGTACAGAGGATAGAAAATAAATATACTTTTCAAGTAACAAACTGGATACTAAGGGATTTAAAACGGCCAGTCAATAGGCTAAAAACTCAATTGGATTTACCAAAAGTAAAGCTTTAGGTAGGGTGTTAGTAAGAGGATTTGTTTTAGAATCAAAAGACTCAGAAGTATACAGAGTCCTGCTCTATCTCCTACTTGCTAAAGAAGGAATCTTGACTGTGTACAAGTCAGCTGTGTCTCCTGATCTCTACCACTGAAGGATGGAATATATGCCATCCTGGCTTCTTTGTTCTAAATTAGTGAGGCAGTCAATAAACATTTATTGGCCACCTCCTATGGCTAGGCACTGTGCTCAGTAAGCACTGCGGATACCAACAAAAGTGAAGTGCAGTCTCCATGCTCTAGGAACTCCTATGGGGTATGACACATAAAAACTATGCTAAAAACAAGATATATTATGAATTGGAAATAATTGACAGAGTGAAGCATTAGAATAAAGAGGGATTGGGAAAGGCTTCTTGTAGGAGGTAGGATTTTTGGTAGGACTTCAAGGAAGCCAGGGAAACCAGGAGGCTGCGATGAGTAGAAAGAGAATTCCAGGCATGGGGGACAGCCAGTAAAAAAATGCCTAAGGCTTAGGGTCCCAAGTATCAAACCAAGACCAACCATTTGGCTCCTCTTCATTGCAATTCCATTTGTGGAGCAACCCTAGCCCAAACCTGGCTAGCTTCCATTCCCCCCCAGGCTGGGTTTCTTGCTTTCTGGACTTGAACGCCATGCCTCCATACTGGTACCCTCACTCCCTTTACTTTCCCTATATCCTTTGTTTTCCGAGACAGCACTGGTAGAAAAGAAAGAAAAAAGAAATAAGAAATGGATCTTTGAAAGAGGAATAAAATGATTTATTCCCTATTCAGGCTATGTGTTGAGATTTTGGAATTGGAAAATATAGATGCAGTGGGGTGGGAGGTAGGGAAGCAGTACTGCTATTGAGGGTCTTCTGGGCTGTCTTTATTGGGATAAGGGGAAAGGTGGTAGTTGAAATGGTTTGACCCACCTAGCATGTTGCCTCATGTGTGTCCCTCAGGGCACCTAGCTGCTTCAACTGGGCTAACATCCTCCCTGTCATTAGGCAGTCAATATTAGGCACTTACTATGTACTGTTATTGGGCTAAATTATGGAAATACAATTACCAGCAAAAAGAAAAAACATTCCCGTCTTCAAGGAGCTCATATTCTAGTGGGGAAAGACAATACATAAAAAGGCAGATGAAATGCAGGGGTTGGAAGGAGGAGGAGGTATTTGACAGAGGTCAGTAGGTTGTCTGTTGGTGCTGGCATTGGTTGAGGTAGAGTTTACAGTCTATTTATGGGGCTAATGCAATATTATAAGATAAGTGTACTAAATATGTAAGATAAGTGTATTAAATTGTAAGATAAGCATATGAAATGTTCTATGAGGACTAAAGGGGAAGGGGACAGAAAGTTTAGGAAAGATTTCATTGAAGGTGCAGCATGTGCACTGGGAATGTTCGGAATATCAGGAGGTCACATGAAATGATTTCGCCCTGAATACTCTGATTCCTTTGGAAGGACATAAATTGGAGGTATTATTGCAACTGTTGATTTATCTGTGAAGGTAATTTTGGATGCATGGAGCATGCTTAGAACAAAGACAAACTATGCTTCTCTAAATATGAGGAAGTCCCAATTGGGGATGCATTTCTCCTTCTACAGCTTTCTTGGACAGCAGAATCTTTCCTAATCCATAATGATGGGTCTGATAAGAATGCTAATAGGAGAGAAGGGTGGGAATACACACACAGCATCAATCTTTGCCCCATTCTGAAAGGCCACCTTGGTGAGCCTACGCATCAGACATTGATCAGTACACATGTGAGAATCTATTGGAGCCCTTTAGTGGAAAAACTAGGAAAGATCTTTTGTCTTTAGTAAAAGTAGGAAGAATGTACTGCGGTACAAGGGAGCAGCAGGGGGCAGCATTATGTTGAAAATTAAGTAGTGTGCTGGGAGTCAGAGACCTGGGTTCTGGTTCCAATTCCAACCATAAGTTCTTCTTTAAGTTGATGCAGCTAGGTATCACAGGGGATAGATAGAGTGCCAGGCCTGGAGTCAGGAAGACCTAAGTTCAAATTCAGTCTCATCCATTTACTAGATGTGTGACCCTGGGCAATTCACTTAACCCTGTTTGCCTCAGTTTTCTCATCTGTAAAATTAGGAAATGGCAAACTACTCCAGTATTTTTGCCAAGAAAATCCCAAATGGGGTCATGAAGGGTCAAACACAGATGAAATTACTGAACATCAAATTGTTCTCTATTTTGACTATACTTAGAAAAGTACGCTTAATTCTGAGCACCATATTTTAGGAACGATGAAAATGTCCAGAGGAAAGCAATTAAGATATCAGAGTTCTTTGTGTTCCTGTCACAAGAATATATGAGGATCAATTGGATGAACTAAGGCTATTTAGCCTGGAGAAAGGATGACTGAGGTGGAACATGAAAACTTCTTCAAGTATCTAAAGGGTCATTAGGTGGAAGGACGATTAGATTTGTTCTGTTTGGCTCCAGAAGTCAGAACTAGAATCAGTGGGTTGAAGTTGCAGAGACAAATTCAGAGTTGGTACAAGAAAAGACTTCCTAACTATTAAATCTTTCTCCTGGTAGAGTGAATGAGGAGTTTTGCTTTCACTAGAAGGGTTTACACAAACATTCAATGAATATTTTTCAGGTACATAGGTGAAGAGTTCTAATTCTAGAGGTAGCTTATGACACAGTGGATAGAACACTGGTTCTGGTGTCAGGAAAACTTGAGTTCAAATATGACCTCAGACAGCTTATTAGCTATGTGACCCTGGGCAAGTAATTTAACCTGTCTTAACTGTAAAATGGGAATTATAATAGCACCAACCTCACTGCTTTGTTATGAGGATCAAATGAGATAATAATTTTAAAAGCATTTAGCACCACACCAAGCACTATATAAATGCTTATTCCCTTTCCCACTTTGCTTCAATATAGGTTGGATTAGATTGCCTCTAATTCTGAAGTTCTGTGATTATGTAACTCCAAATCCAGAGCTCTTTCTGTTATATCACAAATCGAAATCTTAAGCTTGAAAAATGATTCTGTAAGGTTATAATTTTAACTATGGGGTACCATCAGAAAATGTTTTTGGAAGGTCAGAGAGGACTCCCCAGCATCACTGAAATCATACTAGAGTCTATCCAGAAGAAGAGTCACGTGTGCCTCAAAGATTGGTGAAAATTTGCAAAGAACACATGAACTTGCCTGTAGTTTGGGTTTAAAAAAAAAACAGAAGCTATTTGTCATTTACAACCACTTCTTACACAAGGAAGCTTACAGGGTACAAACTGTGTGTAGCTCCATGGCCCCCAAATCTTTGCCCTACATATCCAGGTACATTGGCCTGAATTGCTCACATTTCTTAGTCTTTTGGATTGAATTGCTAAAATACAAGCACAAAGAAATAAATGTTATAAGAAGGAAAAAAGTTTGGCCTCTCAGCCATCACTGAACCTTGGTGGGATGAGACCCATGACCAGAACATGGCTTTAGATGTATCTTATTAAGAACAAAAACAACACTAACAATAATGGGATTGGCAAATGCTTAGAAAACTGATGGTAATTTAAACAATTCCAAAAGCCAAACAGAGGAGTTTGGTTTTTATCTTAGAGACAATAGGGAGCCACCAAAACTTTTTGAACAGGGAAATGATACTGTCAGATCAGTACTTTAGGTTAATCTGTCTGGGCACTTGTGGAGGATGGATGGATCAAAGTCTCCGCAGGGTAAAACCTGAGACAAGGAAACCAATTAGGGAGCTGTTGCAATAGTCCAAGAGGGAGGTGATGAGGACATGAACTAAGGTTGGTAACTGTGTGAGTGTAGAAAAGGGGATGGATCAGGGAGATATTGTAGAAGCAGAATCAGCAGAATTTGGCAAATGGTTGGATGGGGGTGGGACAAGTAAGGATAAAAGAAGAGTTCAGGGTGATGGCGCCTCCACAGAAATATACAAATGTCAATAAAATGTTTTCTAAAATAATAAATATATAAAATATGATATATTTGATTCATTATCATTAAATACTTCTATAACATTATACTTGCAAAACTGCTTACAATATTTTTAGTGATTGGTCCTTAAGTTTCCCTAGAATTATCAAAGCAGATAAGGTCCATAAAGCAGAAAAAGATATCAACTCACTGGTTGGAAAAGTGACTTGTCTAGTAACTGTGGTCAGAATATGTTATCTCTATTTTAGTCCTCTAATAATCTACCCACAGAAATGAAATTGAATTTGGAGTTGTAATGTGCCTGATAATAATTTGAAAAAATGTAAGAAACATCTAAGATGACTATAGAGATATGGTAAATTTAGGGACAAAGATAATGGGGCCTGTTTTGGACATACTGATTTGACATGCCTGTAGGACTTAGATGTGAAAATAACTAGGGAGTAGATGGTGATGTGTGACTGGATCTCAGGAAAACAAACAAACAAACAAACCTGAGGAGTAGAAATGTAGAGTTGGGGACTTAAAGATGATAATTGAACTCATGAGAGATGATAAAATCACCAAAAGAGAGGGAAAAGAAAACAGAAGAGAGAAAAAGGAAAAGTAGGGAAAAGAAGGGGAGGAGAGGGGAGAGAAGAAGAAAGGAAGTATGTTCAGAGGAGTATAGCTTGGTGGGAAAATTTACTTACTTAAAGGAAAAGCTAATCAAATTGCAGGGATAGACTGTAAAATATAATAGTAGGAGATATCAAAGTATTCCATTCAGACTTAGACAAATCTAACAAAAAGATAAACAAAAAAGAAACTAACTGCATCAATAGAACTTTAGAAAAAATAGGTATGACAGACATTTGGCAATTACTGACTGGAAGCAGAAAGGAGTTATATTTTTCGTCTCAGCATGTCATCTTTATAAAAATTGACCATGGCTTGGGGCATAAAACTTATTACTTACATTTTCTTACTCTGAAAACCTTTAAATGATATTTAAATGTTAACTATTACAATGAATATTATTGCCAAGCTATCTAGAATCTGACACTTGACTAATAATCAATTAGACACCTATCATGTGCTTAATGGTGGGCTAGAAACAAGGGGAAATGAAGAAGCCTAATATTAATCTGCTCTCAAGAGGCTTAAAATCTGGCTGGACAGATAAGATTAGCACTCACAAAGTTAAGAGTGAATAATATAAGACAAAATTTAATTAAATGCCAAATTATGTGGTATAGATTTATAGGAGCTTAAAAGGTGATCAGAATGATCAACAAAGAAATGATATCATGTAAAGAACCCTGTATTTAAAGTCAGAGGAGTTAGATTTAGGCTGTAACTTGGCTATTTAATTCCTGTGTGACAATGAGCAAATCACTTCTCTGCCATGGCCTTGGTTTCCTTTTCTCTAAAATGAAGGAACTGGAGAAACAGCATTGTATAACTAATAGATCATCGACCCTGGAGTCATTAATACTTGGGTTCAAATTCTCTTCAGACACTTACTAATTGTATGATACTGGAAAACTCATTTAACCTGTTTGTGACCCAGCTTCCTCATCTGTAAAATGAGGGGCTTGAATTCAATGGTCTTTGAGGTCCAGCTCTAGATCCCACAAATAAAAACTGGAGCAGTAATAGAAGGCAACCTGGAGGAGGTAATACTTGAGTTGGACTTTAAAATTTGTTATTGAAAGTAAGAGGAGGTAGGGACAATCACAAGCAAGGCTCTAGGTGCTGCATTGGACAGAGTGTATAAGTCTGCTAGGTGGCATAGTGGATAGAGCACTAGACCAGGAATCAGGAAGATCTGAGTTCAAATCTGACCTCAGATACTAATTTGCTGTGTGACCCTGGAAAACTCACTTAACCTCTGCCTCAATTTCTTCATCTATAAAATAATAATAATAATAAACACCTACTGCCCAGGGCTGTTGAGAAGATCAAATAAGATAATATTTATAAACATTAAAGTGCTATATAACTACTAGTAATTTAATCCAGCAACTCTGTGAGGTAGGTATCATTATTATCATTTTACAGATGAATAAATTGAGACTGAGAGAGGTTAAGTATCTTACTGAGCATCACACAGCCAGAGGTAGGATTCCAGCTCAGGTCTTCCTGACTCCCAAGTCCAGTGCTTCAATGCGCTGAGACACCCTCATTGCCTTCCCAAAAGAAGGGAAGAAGTATCAGCTTATTCCTAGGAGCCATGTCTCTATGAATGTAGCCTAAAAGTGCATTAGCTTTTTTGTCTATCATGTCTCACTGTTGATATATATATATTAAGCTTGCAGTTACTAAAATTCTCACATATTCACATCAACAACTGTGCCCCATGTAGTTCTGGGGAAGTCAATTTTTAAAAAATCAAGTATAAGACTTTATATTTATTCCTGTTAAATTTCATCTTATTCGACTCAGCCCAGCATTCTAGCCTGTCAAGATCTTGTTGAATCCTTATTCTGTCATCCACTGTGTTGGCTATCCCTCCCAGCTTTGTGCCATCTGCAGATTTAATTAGGATTCTGTCTAAGCCTTTATCCAAGCCATTGATAAAAATGGTGACTAGCACAGGGCCAAACACAGATCCTGGGGCACTCCACTGGAGATCTCTTCCCAAGTTGGCAGTAGATTTTAAAAAGACATGTACAGAGGATGGAAGCAAGGAAAAATAACAGAAAATGAATACAAAATAAGGACATACTCCTAAGAATGTCAAGAGTGCTAAAGCTCACAAGCTGAGGGCTGGTGGGATATCAAAAAGGTGTTCATTTTGTTTTATTTTAAAGCTGCATTAGGGGACAGTGAATGAGTGGATAGGATAAAGCTTCTGCTGAGGGTGGATGGGATGATGATAACTGACAGAAAGGAAAGCAGAACTCCTCAAGTCTCATTTTGCTTCTCTTTTCTCTATCACGGAGAAAGATGTTTGGACTGGAAAGAACAGAAAAAAAGACTTATAGGGAGTTGATAGACTACAGGAGAAGGAAAAATTAGAGAGCTTTTAGTTGCCTCTGATGAATTCTACTCATCTTACTCAGTGAACTCCATCCTACATTGTGGAAAAGTTGGGCAGATCTGATTGCCCAGATGCCGTCAGTGATCTTTGTTAGATTATGGATAATTGAAGAGATGTTAGAGGATTGGAGAAGGACAAAAGTCCTCATTTCCCAAAATGGGAAGAGTACAGGTTGCAAACCACAGGCTAGTGATCTTGACTTTGATTCTTGGCAAAATTCTAGAATGAATCATGCAAGAGACTATTAGCGAACATCTAGAAATACAAACAATGATCACAGAGATTCAGCATGGCTTCATCTGGGGAACCTGAAGCCTCAAGGCCACATGTTGTCCTCTAGGTCCTCAAATGCTGCCCTTTAACTAAATCCAAATTTCATGGTACAAATCCTTTTATTGGGGATTTGTTCTGTGAGGTTTGAATTCAAAGGACTGCACTTAGGGACCTAGAGGACCACATGTGGCCTCGAGGCTTCAGGTTCCCCACCCCTGCTCTAGACTATTTCATTCTTTAACAATTACTAAATTTAGGAATAAGGGATATGCTATATATCTAGATTATGTAGATTTTTTGCAAACTTTGACACGTAAAAAAGGGGGGGAGGGAATAAGCATTTATACTATGCCCATTCTGTGCCAGGAATTGTGCTAAACACTTTACAAATACCATCTTATTTGATCCTGACAACAGCCTTGAGAGGTGGCCGTTATTCTTATCTCCATTTTACAGTTAAAAAAAAACTGAGGCAAATAGAGATTAAATGATTCCCGCAGGCACACAGCTAGTATGTATCTGAGGCTGGAGCTAAGTGGTGCAGTGGATAAAGTATTGGGCTTAGAATCAGAAAACTTATCTTCATGAGATCAAATCCAGCTTCAGATACTTCCTAGCTACGTGATTCTGGAGAAATCACTTAACCCTGGTTGCTTCAGTTTCCTCTTTTGTAAAATGAACTGGAGAAGGAAATGGCAAACTACTCCAGTATCCTTGCTAAGAAATGCCCAAATGGGGTCACAAAGGGTCAGACACAACTGAAATGATTGAACAAAAACTTCCTGACCCCAGGTCTACTGTACCACCTGCCCTATGTGATAAAGTGTCTCTTGTGTTTTTTTTTTTTGTATGAAGTATTGAAAGAAATGGGTTAAACAACAGAATAGTTAGGCAGAATCAGATCACTGGATGGTCAGATACAAAGAATAGTGATCAATGATTCTTTGGGTGAGTTCTTTTGTGATCATTTCTTTAGGGCATTCCCCTTTTTCTTCTTCATAAGAACTATCTCATTGTGTCCTTGGAATTTCATTCTCAAGATTTTACCATCATTCCTAGATGGATTGCCCTGGTAGAATTTGGGGATATTGGCATGCCCTAGGTGGATTTTTTGTTATCCAGTGCTTTTTTTATTTCCATGACCCATATCAAATTTCAAGGTATTATTGGTGTACAAATTTCTACTGTAGGACGAAGCCAAATGATAGAACAAGTCATTGTTATTGTGGCTATTAATTTTTTTATTCTTCTTGGTGCTTATTATATACTTAAATAATAAGCACGACCCCCTTTTAGAGTGATTCCTTTCTCAAGTAGAAGAAACATTTGTATTAAGAATAGTTTCTTGTATTCCATTTTCTTTGGATGTTAAATATTCATATTCTTCTTTAAAGCATAGGACTTCTAACTTATCATTTGTATGCTAAAAGTTAAACAGATTTTTCCCCATCTGAAAAATTTGAAAAATATCTTATCTCACCATTCTAAAGTCTGGGTACCTTATTCCAAGAATGTTTTCAGGGTAATTCTTCATATATAACTGTGTAAACTTCTCACACTGAGATAAGTACTGCCTCTCAAAGTCACTAAATATATGTCATCTTTAGGTTAATATTGAGACAACTTCCCATTTTCTTTAGAAAAATGTGGTCACTCCCATTTCTTCCCAGGTTTCCAACCAGAGAACAAGTATCTGTTTCTGAAGCTTGGAGGGTGTGGAATGTATGGTGAGTTCCCTAAAAGACCAATCATGAGTTCAGAAAAAAATTCCCCAAACAATATAGTTCTGTAGTAGTAAGCACCCTAGCACACACAGAATGGCCTGCTAGCACAGGTTCTTTGATCTGCTTTTCTTAAAGGAAAGGCAATTTTTAAAGGTGTCAACAATCTATTTTAATTACATTCACTAGTTTAGGGGAAAGGTCAGCACCCTCAAGGTGGAGAAAATAGAAGTAGAGAAATTAGCACACAGACCAACTGTCCAGCTCTCACTGTCTAAATATAGCAATATTGTTATACACTTTACATACATCACTAGATTGAGGGAGCACAGATATCTAGGCAGTTGGGGGGCTCTGAACATGTGGCTACTCAGAGTCTCGACCAAGAAATCAAAAGATCCTTCTCATGAGCAAACTACAAAGCCTCCCAGAATATATAACAAAGACTCAGCATCTGATTGGCTGAGCACAGAGGAGCTTGAAAATCCTTGTGGCCCAGCACTTAATTGGAAACTCCCTGTAGCCCAGAGCCTGATTAGCTCTGGACCAGCGTTCTATGTGCCTATTAATGGTTAGGGAAGATCTTCAAATTCCCTTAACAATACAAGTTCCCAAATCTTCAAGGCCATGAACTAGGGCCTGCTGATAAGCTGTGTTAACACTGAAGCTTTTTCTCTTGCCAAGTGAGATCTATTCAAAGACTTGTCCCATGACTTTCCTAAATGCTGGTGCTTACATTGGTGTGTCAAAGGCTGCTGAAGGAATGAGAACTCAGACCCAGTAAAGATCAGTGGAAGGAAAAGCAGAAATATTTTGTGATTAGAGTATATTATAGACCACCTGTTTAGAAAGAGGAAAGAGCTGAGAAGTTTGGGAAACAGATCAGAAGTTTCCTAGGGTGTGTTACAGGCGGGCAATTTGGGAACACAGAGTTCAAAAGGTTCAGAGTAAGATCATAGGAACAAAATATTTATAAGGCAAGATAGCTCAGAAGGAATGGGAAATCTTTCAGAAAGAAATCATGAAGACACAAAGGGGAATAATTCTAATGAGGAAGAAAAAATAACAACAGAAGCTCTCTCTCAATGTGTATGTACAAAGAACTCAATAACGTATGTATAGATGTGTATATACACACACATCTATACATACATGTTTTAACAGATAGGTAGGTATAGAACATAAGTGTAAGAACAGGTAACAGCAAGTGAATATAAGAATGTGTCGTGGTCCTGTAAAAATGTCAAGAATGCTCAGAATGACTTGAGAATATTGAGGTAAGTTAAGGGAGGAATGTTATATTGAGGAAAAGAAGGATATCAAAGTGACAAGAACCTTTGCTCCAGGGAATGGGATGATAAGAACTGATAACCAAGAGAAGGAAGAGCTTCTCAAGTCTTGTTTTGCTTCCTTTTTCTTTTACAAGGACACTGAATCTTACACTGGAAATGAATTTTTTAAAATCACTAAAAAAGGAGTTGAAACCCAAGATAAGTTAGGAAACTGTAAGATAGTACCTAGTTGCCCTTGAAAAATTCAGGTTACCCAGTCAAAAGCCACTATGTCTTTGGGTACTAAAAGATCTGGTAGAAATGATAATGGAACTGCTGCCAGTGATATGTGAAAGACTGTAGGAAATAAGAATGATAACAAAGGACTGGAATAAGGCAAATGTACTAATTTGTGATATGCTTCTTAATTTCTTCATCTATATCCTATTTATCCCTACGTGGTCTAATATGCTTTCCTCATAATATCCTTTCTCTTCCTATTGCCATTCATCTTTGCCCAAATGTCTCCATCACTCTGGTTCCTGGATTTCCTCATTTCAGAATATCTCCTTCATATAGTACTCTATACCGGGGTCAAACTCCACGCAATGCTGACTTCTGAATATAGCCCAAACCAGATGAAAATGTAATTGGGAAATATTTAACAAAATAAATAAAATACAATAGAACATAAATAATATTAATATGTGATTTTCTAAGTCAATATGCAGCCTGCAGAAATCTTTTTGTAGTTTGCTACCCTCATTTCCATTTGAATATGGCATCACTGCTTATATACCCCTAATCCCATCATTTTTTATTTTATTTTACCTATTAGTTTTGTTTTGCATTGAATAAGTTTGCAGAGTCAGAATGCAGTCACTGGTGTCATCCTATCTTTTCTCAATTATGTTTAGGAAACCATACTTGCTTCTTTGCATTATGATATATATATTTTCTCTTCGTTGTTATTTATAAGCTGTGGATATGGATATGGATATCTGAGGTCATGAGATTTATTACTTGCCTAGATTTTATCTCTTATGAATTTCTGGGTATCTCATCTACTATTTTTCTTCTCACATGGTAGCTACCTTCTGTGGTTTTCAGTTTAGTGGGTTTAACCCCTTCCTTTTCTGTATCAAATTTTGAAATTAGATTTTCAAGATACCTGACAAAACCATTATCACACCAATCCATTTTACATGTACTCCATCCCTGGCCTGCCCCCTGCTCTTTCTTTATCTTTATCTCTAGTCCAGAAATAGAAATCCCATTTTAACCTTCTTAATCAGCAAATGACTTCCAGTTTATCTTTCCCTTCTGAATCCATTGCCTTTGATATGTAGCAGTGATGAAGACACTACTCATGCCCCTATGTCCAAGAGTTTTCAATCTTGAGAAATGTTTTTTTGGTGCCTGGACTATCATTTGTGCCTATGTGAGTCAGCAGAAGTAGGTCATAGTCAGCCAGTTTAACAAATCTTTGGTAATCCTGTCATATTTTGTGTATGTGCCCTGGGAAGATGCCTCAGTACACCTCATTTGGGAGTCACTGATTCTAAAGAGTAGCATTTTCATCCAGTGACCCTTATTTCATGATGTCTCACCTGATAGCACTGGTGAAACCACAGCATTGTTCCTTGGAAGACAAGCAGTCACTTCTTTACAGCACCCAACTCTTTCCTCTTTGCCTTATGTTTCTTAGTCTTTCTTCTCTCTTCTTTCCTCTTAACATACATAGGCTGGTCAAGATTTCTTTCCTCCTCTGCATCTATTTTCTCCTTTGTTTTCTCTCTGAAGGCTTTTTTTTTCATTCAAAAAAGAATTTTAAGCCCCGCCCAAGCCTTTTTATAATTTGACCCCAATTCAGTCCCAGATCTCTTCCCTCTCTGGGGATCAATTAGTTCATGACCCGGAGCTCTGCAAATGGTACTCACTTGCTTTGGAGTAAGAGCCAATCTATGACCCTTATTATCAGTGTGATCTACAAGTCACTCAACCTTTCTAAACCTCAATCTCTTCATCCATAAAAGGAGGGGGATTGCATATGATGGTTTCTAAGATCTCAAAGGTCTACGATTCAATGTACAGTTCCCCTTCCAAAACGCATTTCAATTGAATAATAAGATGTTTGTAAAGTTTGAAATGTAAAATACTAACTGAAATATTGCAAAAATCACACAAAATTAGAAGGTTGGATGGGTTAGGATATGCACCATGCGTGGTGGCAGGGAGTACCCGTGTTGATGAGATTAATATGAAACACAACAATAAAAGAATAATTTGCTTGTTATTTGGAAGTGTTCATTGCGCCTAACTGATCCAAGGGCAGTGGGGAAGAAGCCTTTTCAAGAAGCTTTTCTAAGTCTTGGTGGAGTAAACGGCAGGTGAAAGGAAGGAGGAAGGTTGAGAGAAAGGAGAGAGATGGCATTTTGGGGAGGCGGGGATTTTTTGCACGCCCAGGCCCTGGGTTTGAGAACGTGTACTTCGCAGGCACACTCTCCGCATGATGCCGTAGGGCTCTCGGCCCCTGCGGGGAGAGTGGGTGATTGCTGATAGACTGGTGAAATACCGTTGGCTGCTCAGTGAAACTCTGCCCTGGAGACGGGGGCTACCTGTCCCTCCGAATGACTTCATTTCCAGCGATTTTCTGAGGTTGAGCTGAGTGGTCTGCAGGGGGCCTAGCAGCAAGCTGGCTCCGGAACAGCTGGGAAGCTGCCTCTGCGTGGCCCCCAGAACTGCGCCTCTTTCTCTGGCTCCGCGGCTGCTTTGCATGCAGCGAGCGGCCCGGCGCAGTCCTGCTGATACGGCTGTTGTAGAGCGGTTATTGCTTCAACACATTTAGACACAGCACCTCTGTAATTTGTCTCGACGTGATATCATCTTTTGTCTCAGCAAACTGACCCTTTTATCAGTCTTCGTTCTGCTTTCTTTCAGCTCCTCCGGAATCCTTGCCAGCATCAGCCTGGGACAATGGGACAGAATTGGGGGGAGAGAGGGAATGCAGATGTGGATGGGAGCGGGGAGGTGGGGAAGGGAAGGGGGAGGGAGGATGACCGATTGATTTCAAAGTTGTTTACTGTTTAAGGGGGAAAAAACATGCTCACTGCAGCAGCCTTCTTTTCCAAAGTGAGTTTCTGTTGCCCTTTAGGCTGTATGGGTGAGTTGCTGGGGATACATCTTTAAACCTCTGCTCTGAAGGGGGTAGGGATGGAGAGTCCAGTTTGGAACATAACCAATGGTAAAGTGTCCCTGGAACTGGGACCTTGAAGACCTTTTATTGATTATGGTCGTTATTAATTTGCCTTTTCCATTTGAGCCCACAGCTTTTCCTTGAATCTAGTCCAGTGAGAATTTTTTAAATCCCATTTACTTTTATGATCTTTGTCATTTGTCTGTCATGTTTTTCTACAGGTACTGTGTTTTTTGTTTTGGGTTTTTTTTTTTTTGGTCCGTTTTTAATCAAGGCCTGGTATTTTCCCAAAGGGAGTGTGGGGACTTGAGTGGATGATTAATCAGGGATTTCACTCTTTAAAACAGAAGGACTTTACATATGAGCTGAAAGGAGTAAAAATGAGGCTGGCCCAGAGCCCAACTGTCTATCTCTGTCTCTCTGGCTCTGGCTCTTTCTGTCTCTCTATCTCTGTTTCTTTTTGTCTCTCTGTCTCTTTCTCCTCTCTCTTTTTTCTGTCTCCTTTGTTCATTTCTCTCTGCCTATCTTTCCTCTCCATTCTGTCTCCCTATTTCCACTCTATCCTTTCAACACCCTGTCTCTTGTTCTCTCTTCTCTCAACTCTATCTTTCTCTTTCTCTTTTGTTTCTCCCTTTCTCTCTTCCCCTTGTCTCAATCCAATCTCTGTCTCCTGCCTCAATCCTGTATTTCTCCCAATCACCTCACCTTTTTCTTTTTGTGTCTGTCTCTCTGTAATTATCTGTGTCTCTCTTTCTGTCTTCTGTCTCAATCCTGTATTTCTCTCATTCACTTCACTTCTCTATTTCTCTGTTTTTCTGTCTGTATCTCTTTGTCTTTCTCACTGTTTTTGCATCTTTGTGCCCTTCTCTTGTCCCTGTCTCTGTCTCTCTATGCCTCTCTCTGTCTCTTTTTTCTGCATCTTCCTGCCTTTCCAGCCTCTGCCTGTCTCTGTCTCCATTCCCTGCTACCTTTCTCTCTACCTTCTCAAACCTTATCTCTCCCAATCCCCCACTTCTATTCTTTTCTTCCCCTTCTCCATGTTACTTTACCAATCTTTCCCCACTACTCTTTTTCAATATTCTTTCTATTTCTTGCCACACTCTCCTTATGTCTTCTTATATTCTCTCTCTGTCTCTTTCTCTCCCTGTCTCTCTGTCTCTGTCTCTCTCTCCTCTCTTTCAATTCTCTCACCCAATTCATCCTCTCACTCTCTCTACAGAAGGGAAATGTGTGTGTGTGTGTGTGTGTGTGTGTTACAGTGTGACATAATAACAGTACTCATCAGGAATGGTGTCTCTTCAGCCATTTTCCCCCCTATGCCATAAATCGTAGACTGCAAATAGAATTTCCAAACAGGCACTAGGGGAATTTGTGGCGCACTCCCACTCCCTTTTTATTGAAGGTTTATGAGACATGGCAGAGCAGTTATCAGCAGGTTTACAGTAGTGTCCAGGGAATGACTTTGAATATCTTGCCTTGGATTTGTCTCTACCCTCCCTCCTCCCCAGTTTTTGGTCCCATGACCTTTCACTAAACTCAGTTACTCAGAAACCCCCAAACAAAAACAGCAGTCCACTCCAAACCTCTTCAGATCTAAGATTACATTTTAAATATTTAGATGTTTAGCTTTCTTTTGCTTTACTCTTAAATCTCAGGTTTAAAATAGTTAAAGGGTAGACTCTGCTTGTTCTGCCAGCACCATTTGCATTTCTATTGTTAGGGCTGTGTTTCCTTTTGTGTGAATAATTAATGTTTATGAAGCACTCTAAGGTTCCCTGCTGCATGGGGCAAAGTACCCTTTATTATTTGACTCATTTTGGAATCCAGAGATCCTTTTTCCCCCCTCCCCAGCTCCTAAAGTTTTATCTAAATTGAAGTTTGAAATGCAGAATCACGGTGAGAAAATGAAATTCAGCCCTTGCATGCCCTGGGTGATGACCGCCCACCTTCCCAACTGTATGTAGGAAAGACCAGTGTGTATGGTGATGTGGTAAGACCTCAAAGAGGGAGGGAGGGATGGAGGGATGAGCTCTAAGCTGCCATAGTCCCTGCGATTTCACACATGCTGGGTGGCTCATTACTTTCCAGTTACAGTCTGGGGTGCCAACACACCCTGAGTTACCCAATTCTCTTCTCCTTTCATGCTATGGAATGCA
>NW_027187246.1:1015550-1037469 GCF_028583685.1 Petaurus breviceps papuanus
AGCCAGCACAAAAGGAATGTGTAAATCAGGGAGATTCTGTCCACACTGTGACCTAAATAAGATTCTGTGCTATGGCTTGGAACCCTTGCTCCTCCTACAATATTATTTCTAGAGAAAGGTGCATCCCCAATTCCTAAGTGGCTTCCAAAGAAACTTTTGCAAGATGACCTTTGTAAAAAAGGACTCCCCATATCTCTGAAACTGTCAAAGGAAAATGATTCTTGTTTATAAGGCAAAAAGAGAATTTAATTTTGGACCTCCCTGGCATGTTTTTAAGTTTTATACCATTCCATTTCTTTCTGGGGGTTTCAAAATAGAGTACTTTTCACTATCTATCTGCTCTTTCTCCTTCCATTTCATTCTCCTTTCCTTTTCTTTCTTCATCTGGATCCAGATGGCTCTGGAGGAAAAAGTGAGGCTGGTGACTTTCCACAGCACTCCCTCCCTCAAATCAAAGTCAACTGCAAGTCATATCATCATTTTCCTGATGCCAATGTCCTTTTTGAAAATGAATCTTTCTCCTCTATTACTTTATCTAAACTGGCACATCTCACATCATCTGGCATTGTGCTCTGAACAGTTTTTTGTTGTTGTTTGGTCATTTTAAGTCATGTCTGATTCTTTGTGACCTCATTTAGGGTTTTCTTTGGCAAAGCTATGGGAGTGGTTTGCCATTTACTTCTCCAGCTCATTTTGACAGATGAGGAAACTGAGGCAAACAGTGTTAAGTGACATGCCCAGGATCACACAGCTAGTATGTATCTGAGGCCAGGGAGACAAGTCTTCCTGACCCCAGCCCCAGAACTCTCTTGTGACACCTATCTTCAGCCCCCCTTCTACCCCCAAGTAGGTCCTTAAATATTGACTATCATTTATATAATGCTTTGTGGCTTGCAAAACACTTGCCGTATTTTACATAGTTTGATCCTCACAGCAACCTTCTCATTGTCAGGTGCTACAAGTATAATAACTCCATTTTACAGAGAATGAAATTGAGGTGCAAAGAAATGAATTGATCTGCCCACGAGTAGCAAAGTTAGGAAATATCAGAGATAAAATTTGAACTCAGATCTCTCCAGACTTCAAATCTTGTCTCTTTCCACTATACCTCACTGTATCTATAGTAATAAATGTTGGTTAATAAATATAGATTGAAAATCCCCTTTGCCCCTCTCCACTTGAGTCAAGTGGATTATGGTCAGGCTGCAAGAGCATCTGGAGAGCTGATATACTGGTGAATCCTGTAATGCAGAAGTCAGCAATCAGGATAATCATAAACTTGGCAGATTTTACTTCTGTATCACTTTGAATGAATCATTTAACTTCTCTGACTCTCAGTTTTCCCATCTACAAAATGGGATGGAATTAGAATTGAGATGTGTGGACTTCTTTTTCAAGTTCTGATAACCATGTAAATATAATTGGCTTTTACTTTATGTATTCAAAAACATTATTCTGAGAAGGGGTCCATAGCCTTCACCAGGCTGCCAGAAGGATCCATGATCTGGAATGTTTTTTCTGACCTTAACAACTTGTGATCTCCTATGACACTGAGATTGCTCAGGTCTCATTTGAGGCTGTCCTTACTAGAAATTGGGTAGTAGAATAGAGTACAATTTTAGAGAGGTGTCTGGGATAGTCTTGGTCTGTCACCTCAAGGCAATCAGTCACCTTCTTGTTGCCTTGTTTCAACCCTGGATTGGGGAAAATATAAGGATCCTTTTTTTTGGGGGAGGGCAATTGCGATTAAGTGACTTGCCCAAGGTCACACAGCTAGTTTTTAAGTGTTAAGTGTCTGAGGCCATATTTGAACTCAGGTCCTCCTGACTCCAGGGCCTGTGCTCTATTCACTTTGCCACCTAGCTGCCCCAAATATAAGGATTCTTTAAGGAGAAGAAGGGTGATAGCATCATCTTCAGAAGTCACCCAAGAGGAAAGAGTCCTGGTTTAGGAGTAAGGAATCCTGGGTTCTTTGGAATCTTCTAGTCTCTTGGAATTTCTGTTTCCTTGTCTATAAATTGGGGAAAATTATAACAGCCCAATCTGCCCTCGTGCCTGCTGTGAGGATACAGTAAGAAAATGGAAATTTAAGGATATAGATCAAATATAAGGCCTTCAATGAGATCTTTAGCTCCTCCCCCTCCAATGTATGTACCACAGAGTATTCCCAAAGTCTTAAGCTTTAATAGCTTACCAAAGTTTTGGTAAAACATAGTCCCTGCTCTCATGGCTCCTTGTGGTGTAACAAGGAATAAGATGTGAAAACATGTAACTGTAATAAACAGTATTATATAATAAATGCATTTGGGGTGGGGGGAAGCGTTTTAAACTTTAATGACTTAAAGCTGCTCTAAGACTTTTGGAACACTCCTTGTGATAGTAACACCAATTCATGTTTCCAACATTTCTTTAATGTTTATAAAGTGCTTTCCTCAAAATAACCCTGGGGGTAGGCAGTATTATTTTCCCTGTTTTGCAGATGAAGAAAATAAGGCCCAGAGAGAAGTGATTTGCTTTTGGTCACACATTTTGTATGGGTCAAAACAAAGATCTGGAAATCTTACAATACTCTTATTTGCTTGTTTGTTTATCTATCTATTAATTTATTTATTTTTGAACTTTAAATTCTCAAAGGATTGATAGAATCAAACTGTCCCTAAATGAGGTTGCCCTCATACAGTCCCATAGTTCAGTAAACCTGGCAGGGATTTTGATGTTAAAATGATCAGAGTATACAGATACATACTGTAAAGCTAACAATATCCTGATATTCAGGGATATAATTCATTCATGTATTCATTAATTCAATAAAAATCATTTAATAAATATTTATTAACTATATTATATTTGCAGTATGCTATGCTATGTGCTGGTAAAAATTCAAAGTTTTCATAAAACATAGAAAACACGATACAGTTTTAAGCTTTAATAGATTATCAAAGTTTTGATAAATCATAGTCCTTGTTCTCTTGGTCCCTTATGGTGTAATAGTGTAATAAGATGAAAAGACGTAACTAAAACAGACAATATTACATGATAAATGGGCTAGAGAGGGGGAAAATGGTGTTATGTGGGTCAGAACAGGAAGAACATTACCAAGAGGGAGGAATCAGAGAAAGTTTAATGGAGGAGGTGGTATTTAAACTGAATTTAAGGAACAGGCAGGAATTCAACTGGCAAAAAGGATAAGGGAGAGCATTTCCTGCATAAAGGACAGAATAGGTACTGTCCCAGACCTGGAAGGGTGCAGTGTGCTTCTGGGAGGCAGAGGAGGCCACTTGGGCTAGAACTTAGAGGTCATGAATGAGAAGAATGTGTGATAAAGCTGGAAAGGTCAGTGATTCTGAAGAGTCCTGAGTGTCAGGCAAAGGACTTTGAACATGATTGGGCTAACAATAGGGAGCCACTAAAAATTTCAAGTAAAATGAGTGATATGACTAGCTTTATACACGAGAAAGAGTATTTTAATGGTGATATCTAAGTAAGTCTGTATAGCTTGGAGTGAAATGAGTTGCAGATCAGCTCAAAGAATGACTATATCTTCAAATGAGATGGAATGTAAGAGGTCATTTAATCAATTCAACACTTCTGAATGGGAATCTTTCCCAAAACATCCCAACCAAGTGGTCATCCTCTCTCTGCTTAAATACCTCTAAGGAAGGGAAATCCACTACTTTCAAAGGTGACCCATTCTTCTCCTTATTGTTGTTATTTATTCAGTCATTTCAGTAATGTCCTATTCTTTTTTTATTTTGAGTGGGAAAGGTAGGGCAATTGGGGTTAAGTGACTTGCCCAAGTTTTGTGTCAAGTGTCTGAGGCCGGATTTAAACTCAGGTCCTCCTGACTCCAGGGCCCATGCTCTATTCACTGTGCCACCTAGCCACCCCTAATGTCCTATTCTTTGTGACCCCATTTGATGTTTCTAGGTAGACCTAATCGTTTGAAAATTTGTCTCTACATCGTGTTAAACTACTTCTCAGCAACTTCTGTTACTTCGAGTTTCATTATCTAGGGTCAATTGTTTCAAGTCCCTTCTCCCATGGGACTTTCCTTTAAAAATAATTGAAGACAAAAATCATTGCTTCTGCCTCAATTTTCTCTTTTCTAGGCTAAACACTCCCCGGTTCCTTTAGCTGATCCTAAAATTCCTGTCATCCTGCTTACTACCTGGATCAGTACTTTAAGTTTTCAAGACATTATACCAATGGATGCAGTCTAACTTTGTACTGACCTTTTTGACTTTTGTATCTTATTGACCCTATAGTCCACTAACATAGCCAGGTCTTTTTGTTAGTGGGAATTGCTATTATCTATGCATTCTCCATCTTGTAAATATTCAGTTGATTAATTTTACCTAAGTGTTGACTTTCATCTTACCCTATCAAAATTTCATCTTATTGGATTTGGTCTAACATTTTAGCCTACTAGCATATTTTTGGAGTCTGACTCTGTCGTCCAATGGTCACTCCCTTGTTTCAATTCATGAAGTTTTAAAAACATGCCATTCATGCTTTCATCTATGTCACTGATAAAAATTGTAAGCACCCCAGAGCCAAAGACTGATCCCTTGCACTCTTCACTAGGGTTCTATCTCTAAATTCAAGCTGGAAGAGGTCTTAGCGTTATCTATTCCAACCTCCTCATTTTATAGAAGGTAAATCTGGAATGCAGAGAAAGGAAGTGACTTGCCCAAAGTCACACAAGTATCAAATAACAGAGCTGGGATGTTAACACAGGTTCTTTGACCCTAAAGGCAAAGCGCTTTTCACTATACCACACATAAAGTCTCCTACTGGTCAACTAATGATTAATCTTTCAATTTATTCATTCAACCAGTTCTGAATCCACCCAACAATGCTTTGCATCATATTAATCTATATCAATATGTATCTATAGATATGTATTGAGAAACTTTGTCATGAGAAACTTTGTCAGGAGCTTTGTCAAAATCCAGGTGTACCATGTCTACAGCATTTCCCTCATATGTCAGTCTAGTAACCATGCCAAAACAGGCAATATGGTTAGTCTGGCATGACATTTTCTAGAATAAAAAAATATTTATGCATTTTATTTTTACATTGAAATCACTTCCAGATATTCCGTCCCTTCAATTCAACCCTCCATCATAATAGAGGAAAAAATGGTTAAGCAAAACCAACCAATATAGCAATTATATCTGACAGTATTTGCAATATTCAACATTCATAATTCTCCAACTTTTTAATGAGAAGATGGAAATATTTTCACCTCCCATTCTCTAAAACCAAGATTGGTCATTAATCTGAACTCAGCTACCTTTAAGTTTTGTTTTAATTTACATGACTGCACTCATTTATGCATTGTGCTTATGTTACGCTGGTTCTGCTTACTCTCTAGTGAACCTCAAGGTCTTCCCCCTTGTGAGAGGAGCCCATTGTGGATATTACTATAAGTTATAAGGACATATTTGTTCCTTGAGAGAGTGGAGTACCCAGTAAGGGAGGGCAGCTGTTTGGTGCTTAGTGATACTGCGGTCTTTCCCCTTGTAATAGGGGTTTATGATATTTTTAGATCCAGATTCTTCTGGAGCTGGTGGTGGTGGCAAGTACCCTGGGAAGGGAAGGGTGAGGGTTTTCATTATTTATTGGCTCAGGAACAAGTCCTCTCTATGTCTTTTACTATGTAAACAAAATCTGTTCTAAGTTTGATGCTGTGGGAGCCGGAGTTCTTAAAAGGGTGGATGTTGGCTACCCTTTAGAGGAGTGCCATGTGCTGATGCTACCTAGGTAGATTTTATGAGTTAGAAAGATCTGGAAGATTCAAAAAAATATGTCCAGGTCTTTCATGTCAGATGTGAGCTTCTAAAATATAAGTTACAAATTAAGTAGTATACCATTGTTGCTAATTTATAATGCAGTAGAAAGAGGATTGGGCTGTGAATTCAGAACACCTGGGTTTGAAGCCCAGCTTTGTCATATAAACTACCTGTGTGACACTGAGTAAGTCACTTAACCTCTTGGAGCCTCAGTTTCTTCATCTCTAAAATAGGGGGGATGGAATAAGCTCAATGATCTTTAAAGTTCCTTTCAGTTCTAAGTCTGTGATCCATTGCCTATGCACATAGTATATATTGTCTCTCTCCATCTAATTTGCATTATGGGTTTGTTTTGTTTATATATAACATTCCCTTCTCTGTGAACTCTGAGGCACAAAGCATGACATGGATGCTGATCACTCAGCCCTGACTCTGGCCTCTAGGACATTCCCCAGACTTTCCTCTTTTCAAGAGGAAGTTAAACCTCTTGCTCTTCAGCAGCTGTTCTGGGTCTGCTGCAGGGGAGGGGAGAAAGATGGCAGGCTTGAGGATGCCCAAATGAGATCTGGAGTCATTAGAAAGGCATCTCGTGGCTTCTTTTCCCATCACTGACTCTGAGGGGGAAACATTGGCTGGGCTCCTCTGCTTCCTGTTATTCACCTGCGGGAACCAAGTAAACATCGCCTCTGGCAGAGACTCAGGCTCCTGCAGCTTTATCTTGGCTCAGCAGGCTGGTCTGTGCTGCCACCAGTCTCCTCCCATCCCAGCTGGCTGCCTTCTCCCTGCTCAGTGGCTGTGGAGAGAAGCAGCCAATTTGGCCAACGTCCAGAGGAGACCCGAGAGTCCCAAGATGGAGCCTTCACAGCAGGTCTGTGTTGTCAGAAGCCCAGTTCTGCACCTGGACAGGTGCAAGTGGAAACCTTTTGAGCTATAAAAAGACAGTGGCGGGAAAATGGAGAGAAAGCAGGACAGAAGTAGGGATTATAAGGAGGGAGCAGAGAGGATGGGTTAAAGATTTTGAGAAACTAAAAATAAAATATCCAAGATATTCAACAATCCCCTGACCCTAGGTAGGCTTAACAAGTATAAGAAGGAAGAGGCAGATCATGGGTCCCACCTTCATCCAACTACCAAAAAAATCTAACTCTTCCCCTGCCTGTCACAGTGCCTGAAAATCCTACTATTAGATTCACTCAGTTTGGGGATTGATGACACATAGATAATAGAGTTTATATATAAGGCCTATTGTATATAATTCTACTACATAATCTCTTTGAGAGAATCTGCCTTCAAATTTGTCTTTATGTCTTCAGTGCCTGTTACTTGACTGGTTGATTGATTTATATGGCCTGTTTATCTGACATAATTTGGGCATGACTGTACCATGTGTTATATATTAAATGACAATATAATCCATGTATATATACTTTACATGCTTCACTACCATACATGACCCACAGGTGTGGAATAATATGTACTTGTACGTTTAAGTCACTCTTGCAGACTGTACTATGTACTTGCATAATTTGCAGAGGCCTGGCTTTTTTTTTTAAAAAGGTAGAGCTAATAAGAGTCAAAGAAATTCCTCCTTTCCCAGCATGCAATACAAAGGGAGCCTGAAGGCAGATGAACAGTAAGTGCTGAACAAGAACTTCTGAGTTGAGAATCATTTGGCAGTGAGGCCAGGTATGGACTGGAGTTAGCTTGGGAGACCACCTAGGAAATATGGGGCAACTATGGAGCACATAGAGATCTATGCCAAGAAGGTGAGGGACTAAGACCAGGTGTGGACTGCATGGTAGGAACCACTATAGACTTCCTGAACTACTCAAACCAGTAGAGATACAGGAGAAGTGCTGAACATGTATTTTCACCAGAGACCACACAATCATAGTCTAAAGTGGGAAGGGACCTTATGTCATTGGGTCCTCATTTGTAAAATAAGAAAACTGAGGCCTATGTGACATAGATGTGCTGCTCCCTTCTCTCCAGGGCTACTTATAGCTCAGCTTCTTTCTGTGTGTTTATATCTGTTTCTGTTTCCTTCTGTTACTCTCATAAAGGACCCTCAAGCTGCTAGTTCATCTCCTTATTATTCTATTCCTGGACCTGGGAAATTCCTGTCTTTGGGTTATTTTTCCACATGAGGCCTGTGTCTGGGTTCTGTCTGTGTGTGTGTATCTATTTCTATGTCTCTGTCTTTGTTTCTCTATGTTTCTGTCTCTGTCTCTGTGTCTCTGTCTGTCTCTGTCTGCCAAACTCCTGGTGACTTTTAAGGACTTTATGTCTCTGACCCCATTCTTGTGTTCCTGGCTCCTAAATACTCTTAAGTTTTAGGATTTAGGATTTGAAGAGCTCATTTAGACACAGATTATTATTTTAAAGCTGAAAAAGACATTAAAAGACATAGTACAACCACTTTATTTTACAGATGAAGAAACAGAGGCAGAAGGAGATTAAGTTGCTTATCCAAGATAGTAAGTAAAAAAAACCAGAATTTCAGCTTAGGTCTTCTGCCTTCAAATCCAGTGTGTCTCTCTTTTGCCCCTCCCCCTCCCCTTAATAGTGCACTTCCTTTTTTGAAAAGTAAGGAACTCAGGCTCAGAGACTGAAATGATTTGCTTGAGGTCACATGGGTGGTGAATGGTCTAACTGGGATTTTATTCCAAATCTCCTAAATTCCAAGAGGAATGCTATTTTTAAATATACCATAGCACTAGGAAGGGAATTTAAGGGTTAATTTAAATATTATCATGCAGGAAGGATTTATTTTTCTAATTAACATTATCATCCATTGTCAGAAAGGAGATTGGAGGCCTTAGGGAATAACACACACACAACATCTAAAGTCATTGTACCATCTAATTTTGGTGCTAGAAGGGACCCTGAGAATCATGTAATCCAACCCCTTAATTTTGCAGGCCAGGAAACTGGGGCCCAGTAAAGTGGATTCATCCAAGGTCACAAGCTAGTTAACTGCAGAGTTGGGTCTAGAATCCTGATCTCTTGACAGTAATACAGAAGGATTTGATTTGTCTGGCCTTGTCCCAGAGGGTAGAACTAGGAACAATGGATGAACTTGGCAGAAGTAGATTTAGGTTTGAGGCAAGGGCAAAAAAGAAAAAAAAACAACTTAGCAATTAGAGGTATGCCAAGGTAAAATGAATTGTCTCTGAAGGTATTAGGTTAGGTTCTACAATAATGGAGTTCTTCAAATTGTTACTGAATGTGAGCTCTTGTCAGAGGAGGTATGATTCATTCTCCAGTATAGGTTAGGCTAGGTGGTCTTAGAGTCCCTGTCCAGTGCTAAGACTCCATAATTTTGTGACTCAGACCAGTATTTTTTCCTAGAATATTCATCCTGTATAGGTTATAATGGGCATGGGAAAGAGAAAAGTGCTAAATTTAGGGTAAGGCACCACAGAGAGGGACCATGGTGGACAATATACTAGTATGTACCATCTTGAGGAAGGGGGTCATATTGGGGCTAGATAAATTTTCTCTTTCCCAGTTTTGGTCAGGCTCTAGCTAGATTCTGTGATATAACTATGAATTAACACATAGAAGACATCTTATATGTGCCTCTGCAATGTAAAGGGAAGAAAAAGGCCAGGTCTTCGTGTCAATGAGGAGATTCATTAATTCATTAAAAAGTTTTAGCAAACACTCGTTTGCAGAGTTCTGTGATTCTCCAATTTTCCTAATTTAGAGATTTGGGCTAGATTCCATTTATGACAGCATGTTACAGTCAGTCAGTCATTCAGTTGGTTGGTCAATAAGATTTTATTAAGCATTTACTGGCTAGAGCCCTGGATCTGAAGTCAAGAGAGGCCTCAATATAAATCTAGCCCCTAACATTTTATGATTCTTTTGTCCTTAGCAGGTCCTTTGATCTAACTGAACTTCACCTGAAAAATGGGAATGATGAAATGCCTGTGATCACTATCTAGATTATCTTTGAGTTTCAAAGGAGATGATGTAAGGAAGGACTTGGAAAACCTTAAGGCCTGTGTAAAAGCCTGCTATTCTCCAGGCTGCATATTTCTAATTACTTTCTTTCTATCCAGGACCATTTCTACATAAAACTAACCCCTATTTCTGCAGCTTTTGCTTTAAGGTTTCCAAAGCACTTTCTTTACCACAATGCTGTTGGCTGCTTGCAGCTAAACCTAAACCCAAGAAGATGAATAAATAATGCCACCTAGGGAACAGCCTCTAGTATATTTTGTAGAAAGAGGGGAGGTGGAAATGGAGGGGGATAAATGAAAGTCTTCTATGCTGGGGACAAAGGCAGCTCCAGCAGAATAAGATGCTAGTATTGGAGGAAAAGGGAAAGGGGAAAGGGAAGGCAGTGGTGGTGTAATGATTGGAGTAAGGGGGGAGGGGGGAATATTCCACTGGTAGGCAGGAGGCCTGAATTGTAATCCCAGCTCTGCTACTTAATAGGCATCTGACTTTGGAGAAGTTACTTCCTCTCCTTGACCCCTATTTTACATCTCAGTAACGTGTGTGTTTGTGTGTGTGTGTGTGTGTGTGTGTGTGTTTGCTGGGGTGGGGAAGGCTAGATAATCTCTAGGGTTTCTTCTATCTCAGAAATTCTCTTTCTTTATAAGATAGATGAACTTCAGAAGTCAGTTTTAGATGGTAAGAAGCAGAGGGGTAAGAAATCTGGTTCTCAGAATAGGTCATGATGGGAGGCCCGAGCAGATCATATTGTATGGCAGACAAGAACTCCCCACCCCCCAGCTCAACCTCCCTCAACTCCAGGAACACCTAACACCAGAAGATAGCTGGATAAAACGAATGTCAAGGGCAGATTTAATCAATGGAACCTAGAGTACAAATCATTAGGAACAGCAGTAGCTAGGTAGAAAACAGCATGAGGAAAGAACAGTGCATTTGGAGTCAGAGAATCAGCTTAAGTGGCTCTATTACTTACTACTAGCTGCAGTACGTGACCTTGAGAAAGTCACAGGACTTTGCACATAGTAAGCACTTAATAGATGTTTTTTTCCCCCCATTCATTCATTCATTAATATCACTTAGCAATTTCTGGGTCTCAGTTTCCTTATGTGTAAATGAAGTATGAAATCCCTTCCAAGACTAAATCCTATGATCCTAGATAAGACTGGGAAGAAGTCCACAAAAGATCAGCCCAAGGTTGTATTATATATGCTGGTTATAATTTTATATTAGCCAGTTTGAGCTGCTTTCTTTCTCTTCTGAGATCTCTATGGTTCTCCCCAAGTATAGGGGCCCGAGGCAAGAGAAAAAGAAAGGAGAAAGGGAAGAAAGAGAGAATAGGACAGAAAGAAAGAAACCAATAGTTTGCAACCCACTCAGGAATGAAGCGGAGAATCAAAACCTCTTTTTAAAAAAATCATATTGCTACCTTTTGTCACTTTCATTATCTGAATATCACTTATCACTTTCATTTCTGAATATATTCCTCCACCCTCCCCTTCTCATACAGCCATCCCTTATAATAAAAAAGAAGGGGAAAAAAAGCAATTCAGCAAAACTCTGACACATCAACTAAGTCTGACAGTGCAATAGAATCACAGTTTCTAAAAGAACTAGTCCCTATCTCTTTCCCTTCCACTTAGAGCCTCCATATAATTGAGTGGGTCCTACCGCCTTCCTCTTCTTATAGACTAAATGTATTTGGGTAGGTCTTACTCACCTCCTCTTATAACCTGGGTATAACTGAGTGGGTCCTACCACCTTCCCCTTTACCCCATATCAGCCCCCTGCCATGTAACCAAGATGGAATATTCCTGCCTTCTTCCCACCCTTCAGAAGAAGATACATGTCCATGAGACCTAGAATGGTCTGGGTCAACAGAAGATCCTTCAGATTCTTCAAATGCAAATTGTTCTGCTTCCATTCTGTTCTGTGCTTAGAGTACCTGACTGAGCTGCTCAAGGTCACAGAGGAACTCAGTGGGACTGAGGACAGTTAACGAACACTATTGTGGGTTGTTTTTTCCTAGTGGTTAAAATAATTATTATTTATGATTATCACCAACTTAAGAAGTCAGCAAAGTTGCATTTGGAAGTTTTTACCCTTGAATTCCCATTCCCTTTCTCTGCCTCTCGCCTTGACTCCTGCCCTCTTTTCATCTTTTCTCTTTATCAAAATCAACTCCCAGCCAAGGACATGATATCAGTCATTAATATCATAGTGCATATTTAAGTCACTGCATTTCTCCTTCTAGGAGTGTCTGTATTGTAGGTTGTATTTCTGCTTGTAAAATAAAAGATCCTGGTAAAAGGATTGTATGTGACAGCCACTGATCAGGAGGGTATTTTGAGGTTTTTCTGGAAATCCTGAACTCACACACACACACACACACACACACACACACACACACACACAAAGATAAGGTCAATAAGTAGATGATTGGCTTTTCTGCCAATAGGCAAAGCCAGTCTAATTCTTGGTAATTTTATGGGTGCTTACTTACCTATACACTTCTGTCCTTCAAGGATCTGTGATTTCAAAGGTGTGAATACTCTTTTCACTAACAAAGGCTATTCCTTTTCTATGACTGTAGACAACTTTCATCTCCTTTCTTCATTTCTTAGAAAAAGACAGTGGGACTAAGTGACCTCTAAGTCTGGATCTCTAAGCTCCAAATGATAAGACCATAAATCTAGAGTTGGAAGGGATCTTAGAGGTCATCTAGTCCAACCTTGCCCCCCATTTGACAGATGAGAAAACAGAAATTAGGGGACTTGCCCAAATGCACAATGGCAGTAAACATACAACAGTCCTATGATCCAACATCTTAGTAAATGGTCTTCTTCCATTTCTATGCCTTTTTCTATTCATCACCCTGTGACCAACCTGGGGAAATCTCTCTGAAATTAGCTATGCTGCTCCACAGAAGCCTAGCACATAATTCATTGCTGGGTTTTCCAGCTGAGTGTAACCTGCCAGAGCTCAAGCTCCACTGGCATGGCTTTTGAGAACCCAGGATTATCTCTGACCAATGGGGCCTCAGGGGACTGTAGTGGAGGTCTGTTCTATGTAACTGATGCTAACTGATTTATGTATAAGGAGTTTATCTATACATATAACATGTACTTTAATGATGCATACTCTAATGGAGTTTATTTTTCATTTGTGTCAGTCCACCAACAGGTATTTAATAAGTATCTCTTTCTTCTCCAGACTGAACTCCTTTCCATTCTGAAACCTCACTCCAGCCCCGTAATTTACTCATCACAAATACTCCTTCCCCTTAGGCCTCTTCCTTAGATTGGATATTGTTGTTTTTTGGTTGTTTTTCCGTTATGTCCAACTCTTTGTGGCTCCATTTGGGATTTTCTTGGCAAAGTACTGGTGTGGTTTGCCATCTTTTTTTTCTCCAGCTCATTTTCACAGATGAGGAAACTGAGGCAAACAGGGTCAAATGACTTGCCCAGGGTCACATAGGCCAGATTTGAACTCAAGTCTTCCTGGTTCCAGGCCCAGCTCTCTATCCACTGTACTACCTAGTTACCTAGTTTGAGTGACTCCTCCCCAAGCTTCCATTTAAGTAGTGTTCAGGCCAGTTATTTCTTATTTTTCTTCAGGTTGAACCTGTACTTAACTCTACTATGACCCTCTCCTATCTTCATCTCCACCCACCTCAACCCCCTTCCCTTTCATCTTTCTCTTATGTATTGTTTCTCTCCATTAAAATGTGTTTTATGGGGCGGCCAGGTAGCAAAGCAAGTAAGAGCACCGGCTCCAGTGTCAGGATGACCTGGGGATCTAATCCTAGGCTCAGACACTTAGCAACCACCCAGAAACACCTGGCTGTGTAACCTTGAGCAAGTTACTTAACCCTGATTGCTTTAAAAAAAAATGTGTTATGTATTGTTTGAACAATTCTATATTGTTTTCCTCCAAGCTTCTTGAGGGCAGGATCTGTCTTTCTGCTTTTCTTTGTACCTGCAGCACCTGGCATATGGTGAACACTTAATAAATACTTCTTCTTCTTTTAAGTAACTTTCTCTAGGTTACACGGCCAGTTATTTCTGGGTGTGGTGCTAAGTATCTGAGCCCAGATTTGATCCCAGGTCATCCCGACTCTGGGGCTGGTGTTCTTACTCACTATGCTACCTGGCCACCCCAATAAATGCTTCTTGATTGACTGCCTATCATATACCAGTCACTGTGCCAAGCCCTAGGAATGCAAAGGAAGGTAAAAACAGATCTTGCGTCTGAGGAGCTAACTCTTTCCTCACTGGGGATGTTGAAGAGCAAAACCTTATGCTGATTCCAAGTTTATGTGGACTAGTAATACCTCCATGGGAAACACACTGGAAAATGTACTGAATTTAGTATCAAAAGACCTGAGTTTGAGTACCTGCTCTATATTACATACCCATGGAACCTTGGATGAATGACTTGCCGTCTTTGGGCATACGTTTTCTTAGCTGTAATATCAAGGGATTGGTTGTTAAGGTCCAGTCCAGTTCCAAATCCTTTGATCCTACAATCTTGAAAAAAGGGGGGGATAGCATCTGATAGACTGCAGACATTCTTTTAACTGGAGGAGAAAATTTGGCATTGACTATGGTGATTACAAGCTCTGTTGAAGGATCAGAGATTGAGTCAATATTTATTCCATATGCATTTGGGGAGGCCTGCTATGTGCAAAATATTATGGGAGTGGGGTATAAAAGTGAGTAAAACATAATCCCTGGCAGCAAGGAGCTTATAATCAGTTAGGGGATGTGATCATGTGTAGCTATAACTTGAACCAAAATTTAACAGAATGGGAGTAAATTCCTTGAGACAAATATAAACAAGGTCCTAAGGGTATACCAGAGAGAAGAAGATTCCTTCTGAATGGAGTTACTAGAGAAGGAGTCATAGATAGACTGGCATTTGGATTGGGCCTCAAAAGATGTGTAGCTATGTGACCCTGGGCAAGTCACTTAACCCTGTTTCTCTCAGTTTCCTCATCTATAAAATGAACTGGAGAAGGGAATGGCAAACCACTCCAGTATCTTTGCCAAGAAAACCCCAGATGGGTCACACAGAGTTGGACTCAATCAATTAAATAACAGTTGAACTGTTAGATGGGGTTTCTTTTATTAGGGTAGCTAGCCGGTGCTAGATAGAGTACCAAGCCTGGAATCAGGAAGACCCATCTTCCTGAGTTCAAATCCTGCCTCAGACATTTACTAGCTATGTGACCCAGGGCAAATCACTTAACCGTGTTTGTCTCAGTTTCCTCATCTATAAAATGAGCTGGAGAAGAAATGGCAAACCTCTCCAGTATCTCTGCCAAGAAAACCCCAAATGGGGCTATGAAGAGCTGGACGTGACAGAAAATGACTTGAACAACAACAGGTAGCATTTTATCTAGAGCAGCATTCAATGCAAGGCCCATCTTCCTCAGGAAGTTTCCTTCCTCATTCATAACTTCCTGACCTTCTAACTCAACTGACGAATCTGAAAAACTAACTTTGGGGAAAATGTCAATAGCTGGTTGTGGCACAATGTATTACCACTACCCTATAAAGCACTGTCATTTTAACCAGAGACTGGACAAATGGTGAGAATTCAAGGTTCTTTGGTAGGCTGTTGAGGGAGATATTTATGTTTGGGACACCTTATAGTACCACTTAATTATTAGGGAATAGGGACTGAATGTGTGACTGCATTTTTGTAGGAAAACTCATCTAGCAATGCAAGTCTGGTATCTTCTTTGTGATTTATAGACTTAAGAGAATAACCTAGAGTACTAAAAAAGGGTGTGTGACTTGCCCAGGGCCCCATAGCTCATACTATATCTTACTGGATCTTTACAACAGCCATATGAGGTTATGAGGGAGAGTATTTTTATTTCCATTTTACAGATGGGGAAACTAAGATTAGAAGAGGTCACATGATTTGCCCAAGCTCATGCCACATATTTTTCCTTCCCCGGATAAGGATGGTTCATCATGAGATAGTTTTATGTGCATTTGTATAATAGTATTGAATGAAAATGTACTTTAGCCAATTCCTTAGGAATGAAACGGGTTTGCAATTATTAGTGATCTTGTAAGTGCCGCTATCTCCTCTGTTGTGGTACACTTCTGAATAGTAGCAGGGATTGGTCTGATGGTGTTTGGGGCCTGGCATGGTGTCTCATAGTAATTTTCAAATTGTTTTCCTTTGGCAAACCTGTGGTAGCTTATGCATCCTTTGCCAAGCACTTTCTCCCTTAAATTTGAGTTCTCTGTCTGGATCAAAGGGAATCTAATATGCTTTTATTTATTTATTTTTTTAATTCATGTAGGCTTGGCTCAACAAAGTGCTGTTTATAAAGGTGCTGGCATCTAGAAAGGTACTAATAACTGCCATTAATATAGTGCTTTGAATTTGCAAAGTGCACTTGGGTCTCACAACAACCATGAGGTGGATGCTCTCCTTAGCCGCACCCCCATCCCTACCCCACATTTTAGAAGCGAAGAAACAGACCCAGAAAATTTAAGCAATTTGCCTGTGATCACAGCGCTTGTAAGAGTCTGGGGCAGAATAGGAAGCAAGGTCTTCCTGACTCTAGGCCCAGCACTTAATCCACTACCATGCTGCTTGTGTGAAAGGGGATCTTTTTAATTTCTTTCCTTCTAAATTAAGACACCCATGAGAAGAATTTTTAAGCTTTAAGTTCACAGAGTTTGAACTTGAAACTTCCCATGTTTAATTGGTTAGAAGGCATTTTCCCAGCTTCATGCATTTGAATCCCCATCCATGACCATTCTATTTAAGAATATTTTGCAGGAAGCTTGCTTCCCTATCTTGGGCAGAATGGTAACCACCTGGAGCTCACCTCTCCTCCCTACTGTGCAGCGATGCACTGTGATGTCTCCCACCAATCTCTCTCATTCAGTGGTATCTCCTTCCTCTGAATTCCAATTCAGAGCACATATTGTGTCTGCTGTGAATTCGCGCTGTCTTGTGTTAGTTACCAACTAAAATCCCATCTTTTACTGGAATCCTTCCCCAACGCCCTCTTAATTCCAATGTCTTCCCTCTATTAAGTATGTCCTCTTTATCCTGTGTGTAGCTTGCTTTGTATATTTGTTTTCCTGTTGTCTCCCCCATAAGGGTGTGTGCTTTTTGAGTACAGGGACTGTCTTTTGCCCCTTTTTGTATCCCCAGTGCTTAGCATAGCACCTGGCATATAGAAGGAGTTAAATAAAGGTTTATTTATTGATTGGTTGCTGTATGGGATAGTGGGGAAGACCATTGGACCTGGAATTAATGCACCTGGGGTCCAAGTTCCAAAGTCTTAGCTACAGACATTTTGTGTGACCTTGGGCAAGTACGGTAAAATCTCTAGGTCAATTTCCTCATCTATAAAATGGGGATGATAATATTTACACAATCTACCTCATAAGATTATTGTGAGGAAAGTGTTTTGTCAGTCTTAAGGAACTATAGGAATGTGAGTCCTTATTTCCAATAATAATTATAGCTAGCATTTATGTAGTGCTTTAAAGTTTGCAAAGTAATTTGCAAATATTATCTCATTTTTGTCATAACTGCCCTGAGAGGTAAGTATGTTACTATCCACATTTTACAGATAAGGAAACTGAGGCACAGAAACGTTTAAGAGATTTGACTAAGGTCATACAGCCTATGTCTGAAGTACGATTTAAACCAAGGTCATTCTGACTCCAACTCCAACTTTCTAACCACTGTGTTACCTAGTAGAGTATATGTCATGTCTTCCCTACCAGGTTGTAAGCTTCCTGAGATCTCAAATGATTTGTTTTACTTCTTTGTGTCTCTATAGCACTTGGTAGAACACTTTTGTCATAGTAGATACAATTTCTACTTCCTTTCTTTTCTCCTTCCTTCTCTTTATCCTCCCTAAGAAATTTTCTGCAACAGGACTCAGATATGGGGCCTTTTCCTAGAAGCTGAGTTCTGGCCAGAATCTAGGAGGCTAAGTTCATCAGAGGACTATTTGGTATTGGGGGATAGGGCACAAACTGCTGAGGGTGGTAGGTATGGGCAAAGGCTGCTGTTGAAGGTTGGTTCCCACTATTGCTGGAGGCCCTCATGATGTTCATGCCTTTAAATCTATTCCAGGAATAGGTAAAGAATGAGAGTCACTGACTTTACTCCATCCCAAAGAGCTTGACCATTAGTGTGATTTCTTTTGGAGATAGCATAATCTTGAGGAAGCCCTGCTAAAATACATATCTCTTGCTTGGGAAAGGAAGAGAACAAAATAGTTCATTATACTATCTAGCAGATGTTTTGGTAGGTAGTCACAGACATATAGAAAAATGGGATAATTGGCTCAAATTCTTACTACATGTATGACCTTAGGTAAATCACTACCCCTCCTCAGGTATAAGTTTCCTCTTCTGTAAAGTGAAGGGGTGAGACTAGATAATCTCCAAGGTACTTTCCAGCTCTAACATTCTATGTTAGATTAATATCATCAATATTTATCTTCTGCATTTTAGTCCATTCAACCAGACTACATTATGGTTTGAAATGTTAGGGATAGTCAGACATACACATTCTCTGCATGCATGGACAAGTAGATGCAAAAGCTAGGATAGAAGGCATCACTCATCTCCTTTCAGTTCAGTTTGCTCATCCTCCCCCTTTCTCTTTGCCCCTCAACATCATGTACCAAGGCCAGATTCCATTCTCTCCCACATGATGCTTTCTGTACCAAAAATGTCCTTGTCAGGAATATTCCATTGGGGATCTTGCTTCCCATCAGTGACAGAAGGAAATCACTTCTTCCTCAAAAGGGTCTTGTCAATGATGTATATCTGACATGGCCCCCAACACAGACCCTTGGGTATTTGACAGATGGTAAACATAGCCACTTGCACTCATCTAAAACACACACACACACACACACATACACACCCTATGTAAGGGGTGGGGAGAATTATTCAACATATTAGAGAATTGAAGGAACAGTATGGGATGGAAGAAGAGTAACTATGGTAATAATTTTAATGGATTTTTAATTACTTGAAGCTTTTCTTTACCATAAAAGCAGTGTTAGGAATTCCCTGATGTTGATGATCTTTTCTGGCTGCTTGTCCCTTCTTTGATGGTGTAGATTGATATCAAATTTCACACTGTGAGCCACAGTTGAAATCCTTGAAAGATTATTTGAATGGGTCTTCAACTACATGTAGGCATACTAACTCCTATTCTCTAGCCATTTGATAGGATGTGGCCCCCTTGGTAGTTACACATTAAAATCTATGCATGTAATTATATGTTATCTCTGTGTTCTTGAGAAAAAAAAGAATCTTAGAAAGGGAAACTCACTGGTCTTTGCCTATCTGTGGGCAGTAGGAGAGAAGCAGGTAACTGGTCAGAACAGCTTATACCATGAAAAAGGGTAAGTGGCCCTAGAAGCTTAGACCATGAAAAATCATGACTACTGTTACTTCTGAAAGCTAGACTATCTTGACTCTTGTCTGAAAAAAAGTGCCTTCCAGGCATTTCCTATCCCTTTTATTAATGTATAACATCAAGAAAGAAGGAAACAAAATCATACTTCTCTCTGACCTTTCTTCACACTGACATTCACAGCAGATAAATATAAATAAATTACTGACACAAAAGCAGGTATGTTCTGTGAAGACAATTGAACCCTCTTTGGGCATTGGTGATGGGGGTATGGCAGAACAAATATCAGTCTTATAAGTGAACTATGTCATCTCAAACTATTGTTGCATAGCATTATCAATCAATCAACAAATACTTATTTAGCACCAGCTATGAGCTAGACACTGGAGACCCAAGTACAAAGTATGAAATAATCACTATTCTCAAGGGGTTTGCATTCTAATGGGGAAGATCACAAATACATAAGTATGTGCAGTGTAACTATAAAATAAATAAATATAAATCTATGCAAAGTACGGTAGTTAAACATAAAGTTGATTGGGAGTGAGAGCACTGAAAGTTGGGGGGAAAACTTCATGGAGAAGATCATGATTTGTCTGAATCTTAATAGGAGAGGGATTCTGAGGCAAAGTTAAGAAGAAAGAATATTGCTGGCAGGAAGGAAGAATATTAAGGTTGGTCAATGAAATGGACTAGAGTTGGAGTGTCATGTGGGAGGAACAGAGAGAAAGCCAGTTTGAGTGGATTGCTAAGTGCAGGAGTGGAAGTAATGTCCAGTGAGGCTGGAAAGATAGGTTGGAGCCGGTTTTGAAAGCTTACTAGACAAGCTGATATTTTAATCTAAAGGCAATAAGAAGACATTGGAGTTAATTCAGTAGGTGAATCATATGGTCAGATATGCTTAAAAAAAATCACTTTGGCAGCAGTGTGTGGGATGGACTGGAGTGGGGAGAGGTAATGCAGGAAGCCTAATTAGGAGCCTGTTACACAATAATCTAGGCAAGTGGTGATGAGGGTTCAAACTAAGATGGTAGCTCTGTGAGTAGAGAGAAGAGGTCAGATGTAAGAGATATTGTCAAGCTAGAAACAACAAGATTTGGCAACTTATTGGGTATATGATGTGAGGGAGAATGGAAAATTCACATTGATAGAAAGGTTTACAACCCTGAGAGGCTGAGAGGATAGTGATACTTTTGACAGAAATAAGGAAGATTGGAAGAGGGAAAGGTTTAAGGAATAAAATAATGAGTTCAGTTTGAACATATTGAAATTAAGATGTCTCTGGAACATGAAATGTGAAATGTCTAATAAGCAACTGGTAATAGAAGACTGAAACTTAGCGGGGAGACTGGGACCATACAAACATACATACATGCATGCATGTATATATATATATATATATGCACACACATACAGTCAATCTTCATCATCATTGGGGTAAGTTAACTTTCTAGACTTCAAGCATTCGGATGATTTTATTAGCAGCCTCATTTTTTCACTTTTGCATTGGCAATGGTGCACATTTGGGATATGCACAATAAAGCAAAAAATGAGAGGTGTGACACACATGTTGGTGGAGTGGCTGGTATCCTACTAGGCCTTTCACTGGTCTTGTTCACCCTACCACTGTAGAGTAAAGAGCTCCCTGTGCATTTGCTGTATATTTTCTTTGTTTGCTTTTAAAACTCAAGTTTTGTCTTACAATTATGCCCCAAACTGTAGTGTAAGTCCTTTGGGCTCTAAGCCCATGCATGCAAAGACAGTGATCTGGCTTAGTGAGAAAAGTGGTAGATAAACTTCATGCTTGCAATATCTGTAGCCACTGTTGACTTTGAGTTTAGTGTTAATGAATCCAGATTCCTTATATTCACAAAAAAGAGGAAAGTATTCATAAAAGTGTTTGTAATTTTGCTCTAGAAAGTACATATTATCAGAATTAATGTTCTGTAATGGAAAAATATGTGCAGAAAAGTGTATTTTTAGCAATCTCTAGCAAAAAGATTGCAGTGTTTGGTGTTCTTAGGAACCTAACTCCCTATTTTTTACTTTTGTGCCATTTTCTGGGAACATTACACCATGAAAGTTGAGGATTGACTGTATGTAGATATAATCAGTTCTGATACAATGTGACATACACATAACCAAAAAGCACTATATTATGCAAAATCACCAAATAAAAAACACAGAGCTTACAGAGAAAATGGGGTTAGGGGTACAATGCTCAAAAACTTCATCAGTAATACCTTAAAAAAATAGGAACCCAATTGATAATTTTACACTGTATACCTGTTAAATGGTTAAGAAATACATAAATACACCAATAAATAATAGTGACATCCATGACCCTGTACTACTACTTGACCTGTGAACCATTTCTCACAGGCCAGGTCAGCCAGGCTGGTAAAGTCTCCTAAAAGTTAGGCAGGCTTCACCTCCATGCCTGGGCAGTGAGGGTGGAAGGATCCATACCAACCTTTCTTAGTTCCCCAGTTATACAACAGAAGAGACCCAAAAACACATGGCATTTTACTTTGCTTATGGAAGGGGGAGTCTGATGAAATGCAGCTTGTGAGATATTGTGAAGTGGTACAGTTTTCTTTGTTCCCTAAAATATAAATTTCATTGGAACAAATTCATATTTCTGAAATAAACATTATAGTAGAACTGACTCTCTCTCTCTCTCTCTCTCTCTCTCTCTCTCTCTCTCTCTCTCTCTCTCTCTCTCTCTCTCTCTCTCT